>NC_139219.1:298706539-298894780 GCF_055691185.1 Crinia signifera
ACAGATTGAATGCATGGTTGCAGCGGAAATAATGCAACGATATAAGAAATTGCAGTTTGAAAGAGGTAAGCTGCATGTTTCTTAGGACCTTATTCTGCGAACTCGCAGCCTTGCAAGTCCACCAGATGCCGCCCTGCGAATGCTGATATGCACGCACCCCTCGAATGCTGCGTTCGTATGCACGGGCTGCGAATGGATGTTTAACATTAACACCCATTCGCAGGCTGTGGGGGAACACCCACATCATTCGATGGTCGCACACATACATCTAAGGTTACTCTGAGGCATACTTGCCTACCTTTGAAAACTAGTTTCAGGGAGATTATAGTTGGTAGTAGAATTTGGCACTGTGCCCCATTGAGGGGGCGTGGCATGCTCCACCCAAAGGGGCATGTCTACTTCCATATATGGAGAGATTGTGAATCTTTTTAAATGACTTCTATCCAAATGTAGATGAGCCCCAAAGCAGTTAGTAAGAGCTACTATACTTGGTAAAGTGCTGGGAAATGGCGCTGAGGATTCAATGTAAATGTATCTATCTCTCATTCCTTTTTCCCCCTAAAATGTTACAGTGTAATGTGGGCTAGGTGAGGGAGATTGCTAGACTAATGAAGGAGAGAGGGAGATTGCTGCTATTTCAGTGAGTCTCCAGCAGAATGCAGGAGGGGAGGTAACTATGATGTAACAGTGTAATGTGGGCTAGGTGACATGAGGGAGATAGCAGCAATCTCCCTCTCTCCCTCATTAGTCTAGCTATCTCCCTCATGTCACCTAGCCCACATTACACTGTTACATCATAGTTACCTCCCCTCATGCATTCTGCTGGAGACTCCCTGACATAGCAGCAATCTCCCTCTCTCCCTCATTAGTCTAGCTATGTCAGGGAGTCTCCAGCAGAATGCATGAGGGGAGGTAACTATGATGTAACAGTGTAATGTGGGCTAGGTGACATGAGGGAGATTGCTAGACTAATGAGGGAGATTGCTGCTATGTCAGGGAGTCTCATGCAGGAGGGTAGGCAGCTATGCTCTGAGGTAACCCTAGATGTGTGTGGGTATTCAGAAGGATGTGGGCGGGCAGCTGACATCCGGTAATGTCAGCTGCCTGCCCCTGGCACCCACGTCACCAGGCGACTTCCAGGTGAACGCCCAGTGTTTTCATGGGAACGCTCATGAAACATTGGGTGTTCCCATGGGCGAGACTATCCGCCGCCGCCCCATGCACCCCGGCCGCAGCCTTGGGTGTGCGCACCCAGTGAACAGTCTGTGGCTGCACGCACCCCGTGTATGCAAATGCGCAGAAATGCGGCTGCGCGTACGCAAAACATTGGTCCCCGTGTGAACGTACAGTCCTTTCAAACGGACCAAAATAATTCCCTTTTGTGTAGAATTCCTAAAAGAATCATTATAGTCAAAATTGTCACCTGTCCTCTAATACGTTAGCTCGGTCTAAATAAAACAATATATATTAATAGTCTCATAGACAGATGATCCTATATAACAAAATGCTTGCACTGGACCTCACCTCTGTGAGGGCAATTTTTGGTGTTGGACGTACCAGCGGCCAAAAGATGGAGCAAGGCCAAGCAATTCAAGTGTTGCTCCGTTCAGACACTGACATTATTGTTACATTGTTTTATCATTGAACTAGTTCCAAGTTGGGACTTGTAGTTCATAGTAGCCGATGAGTCACTAGTTTAGTAACTTGGCTGTAGAGGTAAAGCTATATAATAATAACATAGTGAAGAAGCGTTCAGTATTATAAGCTGCATTACCGTGCATTTGGATTCTCATAATTGTCTTTTCAGTAAGGTTCAGATCAAAGATTAGACAATCAAACCGGCATAAGTGTGTCCGCTTAATCACCAGCCGGTCCTCTGCCCGTGCTGCCCTGTGCTTTCATCTCTGCGCTGGAACGGCATCGTTAATTTAATACCAGCCTTTTCCCAGCACACAAACAGCTTTGATTTTAATAACAGTGTTTCAAATGTGGTTAAATAATTTACTTGAGACTTCCTCTATTCATGCAGCATAAGGGTTATTAATGGCATATGTAAGGAGGACCTGTCAGCTGTCTTTAAGTGTCTGACCATTCTCAAGCATGTGTATTCCTAATACATAAATCATGCAGCAATTTAGAAATGTTTAAATATTCAGAATGAGTATATTCTCCAGTCCTCCCGGTTCCATGCATATTGCTTGTGTGTATTATGACCCAAAAGCTGCCCTGAGCTGAATGCTCTATGTGAACCATTGTACTGGTTCACTCAGCTGCCAGGAATTACGGGCACCTCGTCTCTGCTCGTTGGGAATGCCGACGGTCCATTTATATTCAGTTGGGTCATTTGCTCCTGGTGTAGGGATGGTGTCTGTGTGCATTGATAATGATGATTCCTATGTTACCCAGCATATGGGTAGGTGCAGTGCCGTCACATATTGCATACAAGGAAATAGCATCCTGCACGCAGTGTGGGTGAAATTACTGCCAACTTGCATTCAGGGCTCCTCTACAATCAGCACCGGCAAACTGTTCAATTCCAGAAGTCTATCTTGGACCTATAGTAAGAATGAATGCAGCATGAATGAATCCAGCTAGGTGATTTGGAAAACGTGGACCGTTGGTAGATCTCGAGGACCGGTTTTGCCACCCCTGCTCTAGAGGATGGGCCAGGCAACTGTAAGAAGAAAAAACTTATATTATCTTCCACATTGACTATTGCAGAAGAATCCTATTAGCTGAGATGAATTTGTGGGTGCAATTTACGGCACTGCAATTCTCAGAAAAATGCTCGGGTGCCGTTGCCGGCATTTAAATGCTGTTGCATTAGCACCTTGCCCTCTTCGCAATTAATGGGATCAACCCCATAGAATTTGATGGCAGATAAGAAACACTTGATCCATCTAGTCTAACATAAACACACACTTACACACTAGGGATCATTTTCTTGGAAGCTAATTAACCAACCAGTATAATTTTGGAGTGTGGGAGGAAACTGGAGTACCTGGAGGAAACCCACGCAAGTACAGGGAGAATATACAAACTCTGCACAGTTAGAGCCGTGGGGGGGAATCAAACCCCTGAACCCAGTGCTGTAATGTAGTAATGCTAACAATTAACATCAGTACTGCACATACAGGAAGCGCCTGTAGTAGTGTCTGACACTGACAGGTAGAACTTCCAATAGAGAGTCTCTGCAATCAAAGGGAATCCAGTGCAGTCATTCATTGCAAGTAGTGGATTTGACTACTGGTGGTGGTGGTGATGGGGGGGGTCCAGTCCTGCAAGCCATAGGTAAAACCCGACACTTGTCAATTTAGGGTCCTTTAAAAAGTGTACAGATTATATATTACTCTGTAGGAGATTAACCAGAAACGGATCTTCCTATGTCTTTATAGAAGTACTTTTGGATCCATGTAGGACTTGGTGTCCCTCATCGTCCTGCCAGGCGGTATGCAAGTTACAGGAGCAAGTACCACCGAATCCGCAGCTGGTACAGTGCGCGTCTTGTGACATCGAATTCTGCTCATCTTGTAAGGCCAACTGGCACCCGGGACAAGGCTGTCAGGAGAACATGCCCATCACCTTTCTGCCCGGGGAATCCAGGTAGAACGACCAGTGGTTATTTAGATGGCAAGCTAGAGGGCAGTATTCAATGAAAAAGTTCTCCGTGCATGGAGAGCGTTTTATTTCGCTCTCCATGCACTCTCCGTGTTCCGGAGGGCTCTCTGCCACTTCTGCTCCCTCTATTCAATGTGGCTGATGCTCTCCGCCACTCGCGGAGAGTCTTAACCCCTGCAGGGAGCAGGGAGCTTTCAGGGAGCCTGAAGCAGCCAGAGAGATTAAAGTCTCCCTGGCTGCTCCAGAGGACTGTAGAGGGGAGGGGGGCTCTCCAGGACCCAGGCTGCACCCCCCTATAGCCAGCGGGGGACCCAGTATTCACTGCACCGTTCGTGCATAGTTACGTTCGGGTGCAGTGAATATATGAATATCTAATGAGCGGCTCGAAAAAAATATTTTTTTTTAAATTAAATATATATTCATGTGCTATAAGCACATGAATAAAAATAACATGCCCCTTCACAGAAAAAAAAACAGATTTTTTGACACCAAAATTTCTTAAAAAAAACTTTTAGTTTAAAAGTTCACATTCCAGCTCTCCATCAAAAGATGGAGAATTGCTACACGGAGAGACACGGAGAACATCACTTAGAAAGACGGAGAACATTTCGCATTGAATACACTCATGGAGAGTGACGGAGAGAGACGGAGAATCTCCATGCAAAATCCCATTGACAACACGCGGAGAGTGGCGGAGAGTAACAGATGGAGAACCATCCATTATTCTCTGTTCTCCGACGGAGAAAATGGCACATTGAATAGGGTTGCTCGCTTTTGGAGAGCAAAATGCTCCGTCCAAGGCGAACAAAGCACAAATTCTCCACAAAACACGGAGAACTTTTCTCATTGAATACTGCCCATAGTCTCTTTTCTACTTTGTTTTAGCAGCATTCGAATTCTGTTCTAAGCTTATTCACAGAAGCTGGAGCGGATATGGGTCATTGGGTTGACCGATAGTAGGTTGGCATGCATTGAGTCGCATGAAATAAGTCGATGTGGGTAAGGTCTGAATGGATGGAAGGTTGACACATGTATTTGGTCAACCATGGCTAGGTCAACAGTCAAAAGGTCGACATGCATTTTTCACCCTTTTTTTTGCCCCGAATGGACACCGCCTACTAGGTATATTCAATGCCAGTGGCGAGGGGGGTTGTATGGTGAGAATGGCCTTCCAACCCCCCTCGCTGGCCGCTCGCCGTATTCAACTTTCCGGGGAAATCCTCGGCATCTGAAGATGGCTCGCTCCATTAAATGGCGAGCCCGCTGCATTTTGTGGCGAGCCCTGCCATTTGGATGGCCACACTCGCCGTTTCCACCTGGCCTCAGGGAACAGGCGCTGCTCGTTGTATAGCTTGCCGTCAGGGGCTCACCTGTTCTCCCTCCACGATCTAGTGGATGGTAGTGCACGAAATACCACCTGTCGGCACAAAGAAAAA
Source organism: Crinia signifera (assembly GCF_055691185.1). Lineage (NCBI taxonomy): Eukaryota > Metazoa > Chordata > Amphibia > Anura > Myobatrachidae > Crinia > Crinia signifera. Next base: position 298,711,594 of record NC_139219.1, read on the forward strand.
GTGAAAAACCCCATGTTGACCTTTTGACTGTCGACCTAGCCATTGTCGACCTATTTCATGTGTCAATCTAAGCATTGTCAACCTTCAGTGGTTGATCCAATGACCTATACAGCTGGAGCTGTGTACACATTACATGCAGCTAAGATTCAGGCTCCTTGTGTAATAACAGTGTAGATTATGACAGTGTGTTCTGTGTAGAATTATTAATGCAAACCTCTGTCTGGGTATGTAATGTTAGTGAGCGGATGGCTCGCAGACTGTGTCTAGGTAGACAGTAAAGTAGTTGGACACTGATGTATGATACAAGGATGATGCAAATTCTACACAGAAACATTGCTAAAGACCAATGTTCTTAACTCCTATAAAAAGGCAATACAACAGTTATTTTAATACACCCTATTTTTACAGTCCTTGATATTTAAATAATAATAAATGAAAGACCTACACTCAAAAGGTCGACATGGGGTTTTCAGTTTTTCTTTTGAGCCGACATGTGCCGACAGGCGGTATTTCATGCCCTGCCACCCGCTAGGGCGTGGTGGGAGAATATTATAGTGTGTAGCATGGCGAGTGCCAGAGCCATGCAAGGGGGTGTGGTGCACCGATACGGTGTCCATGTCGACCAAGTCGACTTTTGGGCCAAAAAAGGTAAAAACCCCCATGTCGACCTTTTGACTGTCTGCCTCCACAATGTCCACCTAATGCTTGTGTTGACCTAATGTCAACCTAAAGCCATGTCGACCTTTTGAGGGTGTCAATCTAAAGGCTGTCGACCTTCAGTGGTCAACCTAATGAATGTCGACCTTCCTGTGGTCTTGAACCACACCGATCTGCCATGACAGTAGGTCCTGGGACAACGTAACGTTACTACATATATACATACCGTACGTATGACATTGATCTGTAACTTAGCATTGTTCTTGCACTTCAATCATCTGTTTCTGTTCTTTCAGCTCGACATTGAAGATGGTAGAAGTTGACGTACCGATTAAACGTTGTCCTAAGTGTAAAGTCTACATAGAGCGAGATGAGGGCTGCGCACAGATGATGTGTAAGAATTGCAAGCATGCCTTCTGCTGGTACTGCCTGGAGTCGCTAGATGTGAGTATATATTATATTGTCTGTAGTACAAATTGGGTAACAGGTGACCTTAGCCTACAGTGTAGTGACCATTGGCACTACTGTGATTAGCCAATTAAAGTTACTGATTTCAGTTGGAATCCGCAGTTCCGCGGTCTCTCTGCAGATTTTTATTTAAGAAACTTGGTTACAGCTATATGGTATATTTGTGCTTTTCACATCTACGGTATACTGTATAAGTGCATGGAAAGTCATTTCAATTTTATATATCGTTATTCCAACAATTGCATTAAAAAATGTTAACGACAGTTTAAAAAAACTTGCACAACCTATTTCTTGTGCATCAACGCTCACTGACCGTAAAACACATAACATTTATTAACAATGCATGACTAAAAGGCATCTAAAGTGCACAAATTAATTTCCATTGTTTTACCTATTTTCCTAGCACTTCAATATTCCCGAAGCCTGTGCTATTTTAATGTAATAGTTTTTTTAACCCGTTGGCTGTGAAGAACGGGCAGGACTTGTCCTTCACATGTATCTTAAGACTATGGAGGGTGAGTCCTTCTTATCCTCCGCCGTGATTTGGGGGACCCCCCAAAAGAGAAGAGAGTACCATATGCCTCCCGGAGCAGAAAGCATAGGGTACAGAAATGAAGTTCTTCTATAACTCCCACCATGGTATCTTCAAAGGTCAAACACTGTGGTTTGAAATGAGTTTGTCCCACGGAAGTTGTTGCCTGGTGATCGGTTGGATCACCAGACAATGTCCCGATCTCCTGTACTCGGTTTTCCATAAATTGGGACCCATGATTGTTAGAGAGGTCTCCTCTATTTCAAATGATGTGACCTTCTAGTAGGTATTTATACTTTGTGCTACAGATAATATACAATATGTGGATATTGGTAGAGGTTACAGCATACTGTACCATCAACTTTAAAATTGTACTTGGCTATGGAATCCCACTGGTCGGGATCCTACAGCGGCTACTTGCTCTTTAGCTAATGCCTCAGGGCAGCCTTTTCAGAAGCCAACTGGCTGTGACCTTAATCTACAGTAGCATACTCACGGTTCGATATGAGCTACCAATTTTGACTATATAATCTGATCTATGGGGAGATCAAGGGAAATCGCATATCACAGTCGTACGTAGCCAAAATCTCACAGTGTGTATGCACCTTACCAATGCAAACACAAAGATGCATCAGACATAGGGGTCGATCCTATTAACCCTGAAGGGTGTGGAAGACCTCCATAGGGGTGCGAGCAAATTTCAGTGAATACGGCCCTGTGAAGGGTGTGATTTAGGGTTAATTTGGGTGCCGTTTTCAGCGTGAAAACGGCACCCAAATGGCAACCCGCGCCCTTTAAGGTTAAAAGGATTGGCCCCATAGACTGCACCACTGGACACTAGAGCAGTGGTTCTTAAACTTGGTCCTCAGGACCCCGCACAGTTCATGTTTTCCAGGTGCACTCGTTACTGACTGACCCATTTTAAAAGAGCCACAGGTGGAGCTAATTATTTCACTTGTGATTCTGTGAGGAGACCTGCAAAACATTCACCGTGCGGGGTCCCGAATTTGAGAACCGATCCACTACAGCATACGAGTTCTCAGATTGTCACCTATAGAAATGACACTGTTCTCCTTGCATTGCGATATTCGACCCTGGCAGTAACCATCAGATCTTGTGTCAAACAAAATAATGTTTTTTTTTTTTAATACTTTAATATGATAGATTTTGGTTTTCTAGATTGTTGGACTACTGTATATCATTTGTACACTTTGTAGTCAAAATGAGGAAAAGTAGCAATATTTCATAAAAACACCATATATTTCTGCTTCACCAGGATGATTTCCTGCTCATACATTATGATAAGGGGCCTTGTCGGAACAAATTGGGTCATTCCAGAGCATCAGTCATATGGCACAGGACACAGGTTGGTGATAATATAATGTTCTGTGGTATTTAATACATTATGCGAGAATAACAGAAATGATAAAGGTATATTTGTTTATACAGTATAAATGCAATGTAGTCATTGGTCCACATGAGTTTTTCATTTTTTTTTTTTTTTTTGGTGTGTGACCATATTAGTGTCCCGCATCCTCTCAACCTAATAATCCACACCGGATTTGCAGTGTTCCTTTTCACTGCCAGGTACTTGCACCTCTTGTCATTTTTTGACAACCAGCGCCCTCTTGTGTTACAAAAATAATATACATGTACAGTAGGCATACATGAGATGATTTTTAAATGTCATGTTATTCTAGTGCAAAAATATAAAGTACATAAAGATAGAATTCTGTATAAATAGAATTTCTTTACTAGAATATTAGAATAATATTCACATATAATCATTACTCTGTATTGTTTTTTTAATAGGTCTTACTGGTACTCATTTTCAGTGAACTGTGTCAAGACAGTTGATGATGATGATAATAATAGTACAATATGTAGACATGTATGTAGATGGTTATTTAGATGCGTCTTCCCAAACAGTACATCTATTTGTTTGTTTATTTATATTAGTTGTTAAAATAAAGTTTGGTCTAGTAAAGAAAAAGAGAACAATTTAATGAAAAAGGAAAATCATTATAAGCATACCCAGGTAAACAGACATTGCGAAACGAATTTTCTAGGAATGGCTAAAATAAATAAGAATATATTTAAAACATTTATTATCACTAAAGGGCCCATATACTATGCTAATTTGGCCCGATTCCAGCGGATCGGGTCAAGAAATCTGGTGAAATCGGCCCAAATACTATGTTTGTGTGACACCTGATTGGATGTGTGGTCACATGTGCTGCACGTAAGATCTCTGGGTTTGACCCCTTCCAACGGCTCATAAAAAATCAATGTTCTATCTTGAATGGCTATGAAAATTAATCTGGCTAGAGTTTAAATACAAACAAAACAAGCAAAAAAGTTATCGCTGGTGAAAAAGTGGTAAAAAAAAACCAAAAACACATTCTATTACATTATGGCCCAAAACATTGATGTAACCATTAATATGCTGTAGGACACATATTTGATATTACTGTAAACGTTGGGAGTCAGAGAATACAATACAGGTTGAGTATCCCTTATCAAAATATCCGTTATCCAAATAATTCTGGAAAACATACATTCCGGAAAATGAAAAAAATTCTTGCTAAAACCTCTACTGGGGACATCTATAACAGCACTACTGGGGGCATGATATGTAACTGGCATTACTGGGGACATCTGTAACCGCTCTACTGAGGACATGATCTGTAACTGGCACTAATGGGGACATCTGTAACAGCACTACTGAGGACATGATATGTAACTGGCACTACTGGGGACATCTGTAACAGCACTATTGAGGACATGATATGTAACTGGCACTACTGGGGACATCTGTAACCGAACTACTGAGGACATGATATGTAACTGGCACTACTGGGGACATCTGTAACAGCACTACTGAGGACATGATATTTAACTGGCACTAATGGGGACATCTATAACAGCACTACTGAGGACATGATATGTAACTGGCACTACTGGGGACATCTATAACAGCACTACTGAAGACATGATATGTAACTGGCACTACTGGGGACATCTGTAACAGCACTACTGGGGACATGATAGGTAACTGGCACTACTGGGGACATGATAGGTAACTGGCACTACTGGGGACATGATAGGTAACTGGCACTACTGGGCACATCTGTAAATGCACTAATGAGGACATGATATGTAATTGGCACTAAATATCTGCACGGTCATGATTGCTTGGCATTCATATTCAGTGCCTGAGATAGAACACAAACTTTTGTTTCATGTTTGGAAACCTTGTTTCATGCACAAATAAAATAGATTTCTGTGTATTTCTTGTGTTTGTACAACATAAATGCATGAAAATATTAAATATTCTGAAATACGGAATAATCCGTTATCCAAAATTCTTCTGGTCTTGAGCATTTTGGATACGGGATACTCCACCTGTACAGGATATTTTTGCAATAATTTTGTAAAAATAAAAATCATGACATAACAAATAAAAAACATCTATATTTTTAGCAGGTGGTAATTCCCAAAAATGATGAAGATATCATTCTGCCATGATAACTATATACTTTGTACTCTCTTCTCCAGGTGGTCGGGATATTTGCAGGATTCGGCCTTTTGCTATTGGTAGCTTCACCCTTCCTTTTATTGGCCACCCCGTTTGTCCTGTGCTGTAAATGTAAATGTAGTAAAGGAGACGATGACCCGCTACCAACTTAACCCTTGACGGAGTCATGGATTAATACGCATTTGGCTGCATTTTACATGGGATAACGTGTAGCCTTTCCCGGCTCTAGCAGCCTTCGGAGATACAGACTTCGCCACTGTACTAAAGTTGCCTATTCTTGATGTGTCCGGAATCGCTCTGGCAGCATGTTGTCTACGCTGCCGAGAAGATATATGAGGATTCGATCGCACAATGTACAGAAGATCTGCAAAATTTCAATGTAATGTAATTGATGTTTCGCTGACATTTATTTAAAAAATTGACTCACATTCGCCCATTTAAAAAAAAAAAAATATTTGTAAAGTTTTCCTCATCCATGTTTTTACTTTATGCATTCCTTATTTCTTACGTGTTTTTTATTATTATTATTCTTTTTATTTGATTTGGGTTATTTTGCTATAAAATGCTGTATATTTCTTTAAACTGCATTGATCTTAAAGGGAATGTTTTTTTTCTGATCATTTTAACTTTTTAAAAAACAAAAACATATGTTTATGGTACAAATTGCACTGAGCCTCCATGTGTTGTGTGTATGCATCAGTCGCAGTCTGGATTGACCAAATGTTCCTTCATTTTATAGATGTATATTTTTATTCCATACATGCTTATTTGTACATTTTCACTTTTTTATGTATATATTTTGCTGGCCAAACATTTTGTTAAATCAATTTAAATCCACCACACTTTGCGTTGTGTAAATTGGTAAATACAGGACGCAAATTTTATATTGAATTTAAAATCTGCTTTTGCCTCTAACAAACCATGCTGGGTTTCACTTTCTACACCAGTGTGTTTTGATTGGCTTATTGTCCATCTGGTTCTTAACCTCGGTCCTCAGGACCCCCCAACAGTTCACGTTTTCCAGGTCTCCACACAGAATCACAAGTAAAGTAATTAGCCCCACCTGTGGAACGGGCTGAATTCAGCCCCGCTGATGGTCAGCCGAGAGAGTTTCACACTCTCCTGGGCCGTTCGCTCCAGGAGCGGCGGGCAGGGGCAGAAAGCAGGGGAACACCCAACATTTTATGAGCGTCATGCCGAGGCCTGCGTTGGGGTGGGCGTCTGACGTCCGTGGCATGCCTAGAATTCGTCAGATCGCAGCCTAGCAAACAGGCCTGAATTAAGCCCTTAGTACATCTGCCGTTACTTGTGTATTATTACGGTGTCCAAGATTTTCATCGTAGGGCATCGTATTGATCGCATTGCATCGCATACGATCCGACCAGATTTTTCATTGTACAGGTACCCTGGTGTGTGGTTACTATGTTAAATGCACCGCCATTGTTAACGCCACCCCCACTGTCAATGCCAACCCGAAGCGTGGCGAGCGCAGCGGTACACGTCCTCCGACCTTTTCATACCCCCACTATCCACGTCTGTGTGGAGTTTATTTTAGATAGTGTGGCGAGCCCGAAGCGTGGCGAGCGGACACCTGTATTCCACGGGGCTCGCTGCACTCGCCACACTATCTAAAATCAACTCCACGCCGACGTGGATAGTGGGGGTATGAAAAGGTCGGGGGACGCGTACCGCCGCTCCTTGTGGGCTCGCTGCGCTAGCCACGCTTTGGGTTGGTGTTGATAGTGAGGGTGGTGTTTACTATGTTAAATGCACCCCCATTGTTATCACCCATCAGGGTGCTTGTACATATAAAAATCGCTTTGCATCGCATGCCATTTTAACGATGCAATACTTTATTGTACAGTGCGGGTCTTTGGACCCGAAAATCGGGTCCCATCGCATACCTTAATTAGTGGTATGCGATGCAATGGGCACCGTGATAATACACAAGTACCCATCTATTCCTTAATGAGCTACTGCCTGTGTATATCTTAAGTATCTTGTTAATGGAGATAATTTTCCCTTTTAATCTAAAAAAACAATCTGTATTGTTTATAGGTACAGATCATTTGTTTTAATGACTATTTTTTTAAATAAAAAAAAAAATATTTAAGGTGTATGTGAAATGAGCAGATTCTTGATTCTACACAAACCTGGTCTCCTTTTCCATTGCTAGAGTCACAAGGAAACCAGGGCCCTCTCTTTGTCTTGCAGGTACTTTGTAAAGTTACAGCATCCGGTTCCGTGTTTGGTGCATGACATAGTAGATGTCTCTTCAAACACCTATCCTATTGGTGCCATATATAACAGAATCGCTTGGTGCGACCTAAACGCTCCACTACGGGTAATGATTCCTGTTTGGTACATGTCCCTGAATTGTGGGTATTAATTCACTAACAGGGCACGAAGGGCCTTATTCAGTAACGGACACAATGCCGATGTTTGTAGGGCGCATGCATCGGAGTCTCACTGCGTATGTGTTCCGTGGATTGGCGACGGTGAGGGTTTTCATGCAGAGTGACGGACAATGAGCAATTGATGGTGGGAAATCAAGCACTTGGGGCTATTTGGCGCTACTTGAGGATCGGCATATATGGACACACCTGTAAGCATCTCACAATCCATTATTTGGCAGCAGCAGAGATGTAGGTCAAATGTTCTTTATTCCAACAATATTTACTTTTTGTGCAAATGTTTAAATTTTGATTGTGCAAATTCTTTACTTCCTAACAAATAACACAGAACATTTCTTATAAAAATTATTGTGGCATACATTTTTGTATTTCTCAATTACGTTACTTTTGTGACCTAAAATAAATGAATGGTTTACTTTTTGTGAGTCAGTGATTTGGTAGGTCCCACAATGATCAAAGATCAAATGTTGGGGGCGTGGCCTGGACGGACATGGTGGATGACACGTATTGAAAAGCTCCTGCACCCTACCTGCGTATAACGGGGCTTTCTGCTGCTTCCAGACCCCCCTGACACAGACTGCCAAAGCCCCCCAGCCAGGGTGAAACACATACCCCGTGGTGAGCCGAGCTGCGGAGCCAGGGAGGGGAGAAATCTCCTCCTGCGGGTTGCGGCCCTCACCACACACCAAGCCGCGGCCTCGAGTACGGAGGGACCCGGCGTCTGAACTCCACGGCGTTCCGGCGGCGTCCTAACGTCACAGGACCGCCAGTCTTCGGGAGGCAAGTACACCGCTCTCCCCTCTCACCCCCACCGCTGCCCTCATCTGCCGGCTGTGTCCCTGGGAGGCGCGGGGACGCCCGTCTCCCCTACACTATTCCCCTCACTCGGCGTCCATCTTGGGTGACCCGGGAGCCGGGCGCCGAGACGGGTGCCCGCCGGAGGGGACCAAATAGCTCTGCCTCGGGTGGGGGGCTTCACATACCCCGGGCACCCCCCTGTGTGGAGGCCGGGACGGCCAGAGACCACCTGCGCTGCCCACATACCTGGCACAGTCCCCCTACAGGATGCCGGCGGCCATCTTTGTTGGGGCATAAGCTGGATAAACAGCATAACTCCCCCAGTGCGTGTGCTAGGAGGCTCCTGAGCGGTATCTAACCCTCCTTTAAAGAGACAAAAAGGCTGTCTGAAGAGGGGACCTGAAATTAGTAGCTGCTACCCCAGGTTATAGCTATTATCCACCCCTGGGGAGGGTATCAGGTTCTACAGGGCAGACTACTGTCAGATTGACTTAATACTGGATCTCCCAACCCCTCCATGGTCCCGGACGCACAAGTTTTCTGATCTGAACACACTTTCCTGCCATACAACATACAGTAGCAGTGTCCTGCTCCGCTCAGACTTGAGAAGTAAAATTTGCTAATCTGACCAGCTCTATAGATAACTGAGTCTGAAGCGCCATCTAGTGGCTCAAATAAATAACTACAACATATAAATACATACCCATTGGCAGAAAACATCTAACTACCGCCTAGAGAGTGCTACAGCGATAAGTACGAGGACCGATCCGCTGTCCAAGAGCAATGCGTCTCTACCACGCCCATTACAACATGTGAACTGTCCTCCTCTGAGATGAACCACTAGCCCAGGCTCACGTTTTAGGGGAATGTGACCTCCACTTGCTAACTGTCCTTTGGTTCTAATTGAGCAGATGACCTAACTTAGAAATCACGCAGACGTCTAATGGGCAAAAGCAGGAAGAGCACGCAGGGTACAGACTCTCGTTCCAAGTCTACCACTTCACAATCTTCACTCCGACCTTTTCTCTCCGCATCTCAAACCACAGACCGCTCCTCTCCCCCCCCCCCGAGAGAAGATACTGAAACCAACACTCACGAGATTCCCCTTTCCCCAACCACGATGGATCTTCAATCTCACATGACACAACTGAGGAATGAAATCGGAGAAGTCCTCTCTCATGTCCGAACACTTCCCTCCAAACAAGATTTACAGGCACTTGAAACACGCCTCCAGGACTCATTCCAATCCCAAATTGCCACCGTGCAAACTGATGTTAATCTCCTGGGGACGAGAGTCGAATCTCTAGAGGAGGAACGCGAACGCGACTCCGACCACCTCACCTCTATTTCAGAGACTTTATCTCAACAGGCGGCAGACCTGAGGACCCTTCAGGAGAGGCTGGAAGATCTGGACAACCGAGGCCGTAGAAATAATGTACGGGTGAGAGGACTACCAGAGTCTGTACAACCAGCAGGCATAATTGACACCCTCAACAAAATGTTTGGCGAAATCCTAGGTCTTGCCCCCGAGACCTCCATTGAATTTGACAGCGCACACAGAGCCCTTAAACCTAAGGGGCAAGCATCTGAACAACCTAGAGATGTGATATGCTGCCTCCACTACTACTCCCAGAAAGAAGAACTTCTACGGAAAGTACGTGACTTAGAGGCCATTGAATTCAACGGGATGCGTGTTCAGATATTCCAAGATCTTTCATGGCGCACACTACAACAAAGGAGACTGCTAAAACCACTTACAGATGCCCTCCGCAAATCAAATCACAAGTACAAGTGGGGCTTCCCCTTCTCTCTACAGGTCTCCTCTGCCGGCCGTCAATTCAATCTACGCTCTCCAGCCGACCTCCGAGATTTCTGCTCTAACTTGGGACTAGACGAGATCTCCCTGCCCGACTGGCAAGCCTTCCACCTACCAAACGTCCCCCCCCCCTCACAACTCCAAAAGAGAGAAGTTGCAACAAGCTAGCACCTCAAAGCGATCCAGAGGAACCCCCACTCCTCGCTCACAAGATCCTACCTGACAAGACAACGAGTGGTAACATTAACTGCTGAACTGTACCAAAGCTTTGATGTCTACGTATTATTACATTGCCAAATAATGCTTTTCCCACTGTCTTTTTCTTCAAATCTTTTTCTTCAAGTTTTTCTAAGCCCCTAACGTTATATATTAGGTCTGCTTCCTTTTTTAGTATACAGCTAAGAGAACCAATATATGTTTTCTCTTCTACAAGTTATGTTCTAGAACACCTCAGTTGGCTTTGTGGGGGCACGGCCCCCTAGTCCCCCCCACCGCCAGTTGTAACAATTCTTTTGTTTTCCAACTGTTTTTTTTCTTCCGAGACATGACTGCCTCTATGGCATTATCATTGTCCGGATGCGGTTACGTTTTTGATGCACATGTCAGATGTTTATGGTTATGTTACACAATGTTTTGCACATTAATGTATGCTTTACACCCAATTAATGTGACCCTTTGCCCCCTCCTATCACCAATCTCCTTAACTACTCTGCCCTTCTCCCCTATCCGATCCGGCCATCTCCCACCCACTTCTCAACTTACAATCTCCAAATGACCTTCTCTCTACGTGTTTTATCCATTAATGCTAGCGGCTTAAATATCCCAGAAAAAAGGACGCAGGCTCTCCATTCCTTCCATAAAGAAAGGGCAGATGTAGTATTAGTCCAGGAAACCCACTTCCGCCAAGCCGACCCAACCCCTCGATTGGGCAATCACTACTACCCTACCACATATTACTGCAATTATCCGCACTCAAAATCCAAAGGGGTGGCCATTTTGTTTGCCCGACATGTTCCAATATCTGATGTACACACTCACATATTAGAAGAGGGCCGATGCTTGCTACTAACATGCTCGGTATATAACACAAAACAATAGTTAATATTTACGCGCCCAACCAGGGACAACCGGCCTTCCTTCGAAAGACTCTGGACAAGGTTGATTTACTTAAGCAGGGGATCTTGGTGATAGGAGGAGACTTCAACTGGGCCCTAGACCCCCTCCAAGATGTAACGCCGGCCTCAAGCTCTCCCCCAACCTCCCGAACCAGAGAGGTTAAGCGCCTACTTCACGCCCACCAATTATCGGATGTTTGGAGTATTAACCATCCTTCCGAACGAGACTACACTTACTACTCCACCCCCCATAAATCCTATTCCGGATTAGATTATTTTCTACTAAACCATAATTACCTCCACCTGATCCGAGACTCTACTATAGGCTCCATAACCTGGTCCGACCATGCCCCTATATGTATGGACATGTCTTTAGAGATAACCCCCAGACAACGTTCCTGGCGCTTCAATGAATCTCTACTTTCCGACCCCTACCACAAATCCCAACTAGAAGAAGCCCTAGATACGTACGTGGAAAACAATGTCACCCCCGATGTCTCTGATATGATGATCTGGGAGGCACACAAGTGTGTTCTGAGGGGGAAATGTATCCAATTGGGGTCACTCATCAAGAAACAAAAACAACGAAAAATCGATGACCTTCTCCAGAAGATCCACATATTAGAAACCACACATAAAACATCCCTCTCCTCCACCACATTTGTAGAACTCACCTCCGCTAGATCAGCTCTTAATACACTACTACTAGACAAAGTGAAACTGGCGTTTAGGAAATGTCGCAATCGATACTATCGCTGGGAAAACAAACCGGGCAAAATGCTAGCTAGGGCACTCCGAGCCCAACGGTCCAACTCCTTCATCCCCTTCATTAAAAACACCCAAGACCAAACGCTACACGACACTGACTCCATTGCATCTACTTTTTGCTCATATTATTCCTCCCTATACAACTTAAACCCCCCAAAGGCCCCCCATGAACTAGAAGAACAACAATGTCATATCAGATCTTACCTTACAAAAATTGGTTTCCCTACACTAACTACGGAGCTTAAAAACGACCTAGAGAGGCCTTTCACAGAGACGGAGCTGACCGAGGCGATTAAGACGACCCCCTCAGGTAAAAGTCCCGGGCCTGATGGTTTCACCATCTCCTATTACAAAGCCTATAAAGATAGACTCCTCCCATTATTGTTACGGGCCTGTAACACAGTAAGCGCCACTCACCCTTTCCTCCCTCAATCCCTGGAAGCCCACATCACGGTTATTCCTAAAGATGGCAAAGATCCCTCCCTCTGCCCTAGCTACCGTCCCATTTCACTCCTTAACATCGACGTAAAACTCTATGCCAAACTACTAGCAAACAGATTAAAACACCTCTTACCAGCCATAATCCATAGCGACCAAGTGGGCTTTGTGCCAGGCCGTGAAGCCAAAGACAATACCTCCAAGATAATCTCCCTGATACACCATTTTACGATCACTAAAATCCCCGGAATCCTCCTATCAACAGACGCCGAGAAGGCATTCGATAGAATTGATTGGGGCTTCATGAGGGGGGTGCTAGACCACCTGGGCCTGGGTCCAATATGCCTACAACGAATATTAGCCTTATATACTTCCCCCTCCGCTAGGGTACGGATTAATGGTTCCCTGTCGGGCTCATTCGCTATCAGCAATGGGACGCGACAGGGCTGCCCGCTATCCCCATTAATCTTCATCCTGTGCATTGAAGCTCTGGCCAGAGCGATCAGAGGAAGTCAAAACATTAGCGGGATTACAATAGCCGGACAGGAATACAAGCTAGCCCTCATCGCTGATGATCTATTGGCCACAATTACGAATCCCATGATATCCCTCCCCAACTTAATGTCCGAGTTTCAATGTTTCAGCACCCTATCTAATTTCAAAATAAACTTTACCAAGTCAGCGGCTATGAATGTCTCTGCCACTCCGACAATAGTGACAAATCTTAAAGCCTCATTCCCCTTTATATGGCATGCCTCCCACCTTAAATATCTAGGAGTTACCATACCCAATGACCTTCCTAGACTGTTCGACCTCAATTTCACCCCTCTCCTACACAAACTTCGCTTAGACCACCAGTCCTGGAAATCTAGACCCTTTTCATGGTTCGGCAGAGTAGGGATCCTCAAAATGAACTCACTTCCGAAAATACTATACCTCCTCCAGACTCTCCCCATCAAGATCCCACCTAGCTGGTTTAGGGAGATTCAATCCCTTTTCCGGGATTTTATATGGGGAAACAAAAGACCCCGAGTGGGGCTTGCTCTGCTACAAAGACAAAAAAACGCTGGGGGTATTAGATTGCCGGACGTTCACGGGTACTACCAAGCTTGCCTCTTGAACAGAATAATAGATTGGTCGAGACTGCACACCAACAAGCAATGGGTTCAAATAGAGAGTCACTCACTTCCCTCCCCCATCAATATCACACCCTGGCTCATACACTTACCTAGCTCAACACACCCCACAATAAACCCGACCCTGACCTGTTGGAGGAATATTCGCAAATCCCCAACCATCTCCTCGCTTACTTCCCCTTACATGTCCTTTCTTTTTGACAAACGCTTTCCTCCAGGCTGCGAGCCCAATACCTTTCGCTCATGGTATGACCGGGGCTTATTCCGAGTGGGCCAGCTGATGCCCGAGAGGACTATAACCCCTTTCACAGACCTTCAAGACAAATGGCGCCTACCCGCGAATGAATTTTGGAAATACCTCCAAACACGCCATTATCTCACATCCCTGAGCCATACCACCCCAAGACCCACCACCCTTACTCCCTTCGAGCAGCTATGTGAGGCGAAAGATCCCCCTCCTCGCCCAGTATCCCAGATTTATAGCCTCCTATTGGAAAGTAAGAGCCAAGATCTTCTCCCTTTCGCTACGAGATGGGGCAAAGATCTGAACGTAAATCTTAAAGAAGCTGATTGGGAAAAAATTTTCAATTTAGCACAAAACTGTTCTCCTAGCACGCTGGTAGTTGAGACACAATATAAGTCTACTGTCGCGATGGTACAGATGCCCTGACACACTCTCCAAGATGGGACTAGGCCTGCCCAATAAATGTTGGCGGTGCTCCGCGGGTCCGGGAGACCTCCTACACATCTGGTGGAGCTGTCCATCCATACAATCCTACTGGCACAATGTTATCGCCATCTCTGGGAAAATTCTGGGAGAACCAGCTCCATCGGACCCTCTGTTTTGGTTGCTACATTACTCAACAAGCCCAGTCTCAAGATATAAGAAATCTATTCTTTGCCGCCTAAACAATGCGGCAAAGGCAGTTATCCCGGTCCGGTGGCGCACCTCACTCCCCCCAACAGTTTCAGACTGGTTCCGCCGAATAGACTCCTACATGGATATGGAGGATATAGTCTACTCCGCTGAAAACGATTACGCGGCCTTTAGAGACACTTGGACAGCATGGATTGATTTCAAGGAATCTCCCTCATATAAAGCTGCATTAACACCCTCCTCACCACAAGTGCCCTAATGCCATAACATCCATACCCCCTAAACTTCCTAGAGAGATATTCGCCTATTGCTTACCAATACCTAATGTCTTTTTTATACTCTGTGTCGGATCTACCCCCCACCTCCCCCTCTCCTTACCCATACCCCAAACCCCCCTTACCTCTCAAATATTCTAAACCTTCGTATGTTCTCATATTCATTCAATCCTTATGTGATGTCAGATTATTGATAAGGAGAATCTACCATACTATATTGATATTATTATGTACACTCTATTGTTAAGAATATACCTGTATACCCCTGTTTATTGTACTACTTTAAAACCCAAATAAACAAATTTTGCAAACAAAGATCAAATGTTATAAAATATTACTTTGAATTTGCAGTGTGCTTCCTTAATAGCAACAATGCCCTGTTTTGCTATATGCTATGCCTAAAAAGCAGCTAAAAATAACAAATAATAAATTTTCAGTATATTCTGCCTAATAGGCTCTTATTCGGCCACTAAATGTCGACACAAGAAATAGGTCAACAGGCCTAAGGTCGAAGGTTTCTTCAAAAACAGGCGGTAATAGTGTGCCGGGGGCAGCAAGGCACCGTACCCAAAGCATGGAGTGGACACTGATACTGATACTTATGTCGACATTCGACATACAAAACATGTGAAAACCTCATGTAGACCTTTTGGGGGTCTTCAATCCAGCGTCACGACTGTCAGGCTAGCCCAACAGCCGTGACCTGGTCTAGTTCTCGGCCGGCTCAACGTCAGCTTGGCAGGCGGCAATTCAATGTCCCACCTGACGAATGCCGAAGAGAGAGCGTGGTCGAGCTGTGGCCGGGAGCTCAACAATCCCCAGCCGTTCTGGGCAGGACATGCACGTTCTGCCGAAATCCCTGTTCAATGCTGTCGGGGAAGACAGCATTGAGTAGGGCCCCGCCGCTATTTCCCCATCAGGAATAGCGGCGGGAGATTGAATACCCCCCTTTGAATGTCGACCTTCTGACCGTGTCTTCCTTAGACCTATTTCATGTGTTGACCTATGCCCTCTCGACCTTTAGTGGTTGACCTAATGTATGTCGACCTTCATACTCTCGACCCTATGACCCATACCCATAGGAATGTAGTGTAAAAGAGAGTCTGATCTACTGTATATGAGCTCAAGGAACATGTGCAGAAAACAACCTGTATGAGCTGCAGTGGAGTGACGCAATCTCTGAGGACGCCGCTGATGGAATCCTATGGTGCTGATTGGCACCTATCATTTCAAGCTAAAAGGAACGTTCTTCAGATAAGGTGAGGTGGAAGTACCAGCCAAGAGATGCCCTACGAGTGCGGTGCTACTGGTGGCCATCTTCAAGGAACTGCATGCATGCAGACAGCTTTAAAAGGATAAAAACTTTCCATACAGTTGGTAACTATTATACAAGAAAAAGAAAAACAACAAGAACCGCACCAATCCAGAGTTAAATTAAAATTCTTTTTACGTAATATAAACAATCACCGGCCGGTACAATATAAAATGTATATTACATATACAGATGCACAAAATGACTTAAAAATCTGCAAATATATTCACTACTTTATGAGAAAGTCATCAGATTCTGTTAATATGGTGAATCAACATTCTATTAATGTGGTAAGTATGTTGGAATTAGTATATTAGTAAGTCCAGTTCTTTAAAGTCAGTCATCAAGCTCTCACACAGATGTTAGATGGTTTATTTGAACATTACTTGCATGCCACAAAGATAAGTAGATGTTAGTTACTAATATTAGCTTGTAGGATGACATTTTGGATAAAGTCTAGAGTAGTGCGTTAGTTTGAACTTTAGCTCACCAGCCTCACTCCAGCTGTACAGATGTCCTCCGTCTAGACCAGGGGTGGCCAAACCTGTCCTCAAGATCTACCAACAATGCATGTTTTCCAGGTAACCTGTGGATCTATAGTAGGAATGAATGCAGCAGGTTTTAAAATGTGACAGTAATGACTACAGCTGTGCACCAGCTAGGTAACCTGGAAAACGTGGACTGTTGGTAGATCTCGAGGACCGGTTTGGCCAACCCTGGTCTAGACCGTGGTGACCTGGCTGCCGGTGCTTATCTAGAATAGGCAGCCCTTCAGGGTTCTTCCACGGGACAGTTTGTGGGGAGTAAGCGGGTGAGCGGTAATACGGTCGGTGTAACCGGCTGTAGGTATCAGTCATTCGATCCTTTTATGCGTTTCTCTGCCTGAATCCTCGACGGCTTCCTCAGAAAGGCAGGGCTCCTACAGAGTAAGGTACAGAGGGACAAACACAGGCTTTTCATGTGGTATTATATATATATATATATATATATATGTTTATATTAATCCCCCTACCTGCAGTTACCCATTGACCAAGGTTATACTGCCTTTACTCTGTGTTTTGACAGTGTAATATTCTCCTGTGCAGTTTGTGGCCAGTAATGACAAGTGGGAGGGGCCCCCCTGTCTAAGGTGACCCCAGGCTCCCCCGACGGCTTAATCCGCCCCTGGACACAGCTATCTAAAACATACCTATCCCCACAAAAAGGCCTGCAGTACTTTTTGAGTATGACTGTCTGTCTTTCAAAATGTCTGCCACATTAAAATGAAGTCACAGCAATGTTCCAATGAGGTTCAATGGTGCAGGTTGGACTGCATGTTGCTTCTATTTGTTGCCTACGGTATGCTCACTTTCAGCCTAGCGCTCCATTTTTTTGATGTTCATGTTCCTGTCGTGATTTCTGCCGATGTTGTGACTGAGCCGCATTACGCTTGAATTGAAAAGAAACTATTAACTGCAGACTTTGTAAAAAGTATCACAAGTTCATCCATGGGCACATCCACTGGTCCAGACCACTAACCCCTAATCATCATTCTCCACAACCTCCACATGGATCCAAAATTTCATGCTCAAGCTCCAAAGATTATACAAATGGCTGCAGATACCTTACCCCTCCCGTCTAGGGTTGACACCTCATGAGTAGTCACCCACTCACCCCCCCCCCCCCCGACAACAAATAAAACCAGTACACATTCGGAAAGGGGCATGGCCATGTCCCCTTTCCAAATGTGTACTGGCCTTTTTCCCCCTACCTCTCCATGCAGCGAAAAATTGCATTTTTTAATATGTCACCAGTGTGGCTCACTATTCTAATTCCCCTAAGAGTCTAAGATGTGCACTGGTAATATTCAATTGTTTCTGATATTCAATTGTATCGGTGGGCGTGCTAACATTTCACTACCCCGGAGGTCAGGATGCAAGCTGAAATGCGCGAAAAGTCAACCATTTGAGCGCTTAAACAGTACTTTTTGAATTGCGTATGTTAGATGTTACACACTGTGTGACTAAACCCAACTAGTGTCACGATATGCATGATAAAAACTATCAATTGAATATCGCCCCATGATCAGTCACTTCAGGAGATCGGGTTGCGATTAAACATTTAAATATTAAAGAGATCCATAAGTTTTTTTCACAGTCATAGCTCGAACCCAGTGCGTGAGGCTCCCATTCAGCAATGTGGGTGACAATATTTATATATATCTTTACCATCTGAGAAAATAAAGAGCCTCATTCACAACTACCACAAAAAATTTCACGCTGTCATTGAAGTTAAAGGGTCAATACAGGGTATTAAGAACTGGGGTATGTAAACTTTTGATCAGGGTCATTTGGGTAGTTTCTGTTGTCATGGTTTAAAAAGAGTAAACACAGTTGTTTGACAATATATGGCTTCACCCATTCGCTAACCATTAGAGAAAGAAAAGTTTGTGAGTTATATGCAGCAAATAAAGCAACATGTAGCCATAAAAAACTTGGTTGACGTTTCAGCCTTTACTTCGACTTTTTTCAAAACAGCTTACATACAGAAATCATGAACACTCACCTCTATAAGTAGAGCAGAATCACTAGCTTGTGCAGGGACAGCAGCCACTTCCGGACCAGGCGCGTCTACAAGCAGTAAGAAGGTTACTCACAAATAATGCCAAGTATTGTGGTCCGGACTTAGACTTCTTTATGGAGATATTAGAACATGTATTGAGTAAAAATTATTTATTTTGTGACGGGGCTTATTACCTGCAGACAGAGGGTGTGGCGATGGAGTCCAATGTGGCCCCATTGCTAGCCAATGCCTTCATGTTTGAAGTAGAGAAAGATTTCTTCTTTAGTGACTCTTCAATTGAACAGAGCATTTTAAGGTACTTTAGGTACATTGACGACATCCTAATTTTTTGGACAGGGTCCGAGAATGAGTTTAGAGGCCTCATTGATATGCACAATGGAACAGACAGTCCGGTAAAATTTACATATATGATTGATCAATTTTCAAACAACCTGGCGGTATTCACACAGTTCTTTACAGGAAACCCACAGACCGGAATAACTTTGTCCTGGCCACAAGTGCACACCCAATTCACAGCAAATTATCACTACCTTACAGTCAATTCCTTCGAATTTTGTGTATTGTAAGTGATCCCCTCGAAGCTAAAAAAGAATTAGAGATGATGACTGATAAGTTTGTCGAAAGGCGGTATAAATGTGGTAATTTACAAAAACAAATGTCAACCAAGTTATTTATGGCTACGTGTTGATTTATTTACTGTAAGTCCCGAGTGCCGCAGCATATATATATATATATATAGAGAGAGAGTTTAGAGTGCACTTCAGAATCAGAATTAATAATGGAACCATTCCTTTCAGTGTCTGAATGCAGCTTTCAGACACTGGAAGGAGTGGTTCCATTATTGCTGCTACTATTTGGTTTGCATCACTATTCTGGGATTTTCCCACTATTGTATGCCAGCATTTATTCATTAGCTGATTATCACTACATCGTTTTTCTAATACAAGAAGTTGAACATTCTTACAACTTTATCCTCCTCACCCTATAAATTGATAGGGCAGAGTCCATGTGCAGCCGAAACAATGAAAACTACATCTCTTTCACACATACAGAAACACAGAGGCAAATCTTTTGCTTTGAGTGGGTTAGTATATATATATATAGAGAGAGAGCGAGAGTAGAATGGATTTGACTGCATTGGTTCTGGAAGTCACATCAGTGGTTGGATGAAGCTGGATGTGAGTGCGATCTTTTGCTGTATATGTATATGTATATATATATATATATATATATAGTAGAGAGAGTAGAGAGCGCCAGAGGTTTCCACCACCTTAAGTGCAGTGCATGAGTCAGATATACAAAAGATCAAAACATTTTTTGAAAAATTGACATATTTTATTAAAACGTTTATGGAAAAAACGTGTGGTGTCTCAGTTCTTTTGAAGACGGTTACAACCCAACGCGTTTCGTCTTTAGAAAGACTTCATCAGGGGTTTTAAAATAGACACAATGGAAGAATACAAGGGGATGCCTCAAATATATGATGAAACTCAATAATAAAATAGAGGTCGCAATCTTAAATAGGTGTTATAACTGAATGAAAAAGTTTTATAAGTCCATGTTAGATGAGACTGTTGTTGGTCCCATACTCTTCTAGATGTGGAGAGTCTTCACAGGGTTTATTGAATCAGCACATGCCGTATGATATAGGTAGAGTATCTGATTAAAACCGGACTGAATAGAACAGGATCGGATGAACGTTCTACGAGGTCAAACGACCGTGATTTCTTCCTGATGTTGTCTAAGATAGACAAGGTGGTGCAGGTGGGACTAAGTCCGCATAAACAGACGTGGCTGTAAAGTCCCTTGTATGGTGGCTTTATGCTATAGTGGTTCTTCCAGATGTAATCTAGGGTGGACAAGATGGTACAGATGAAACTGTTTCCGCATAAACAGACGCTGCTGTAAAGACACTTGAACGGTGGCTATATGCAACAGTGATTCTGTACAATTGTAACAAAGAGGGCATCAGCAACGTCCAATAAGAAATCAAATCAAATCAAAGAATCACTGTTGCATATAGCCACCGTACAAGTGTCTTTACAGCAGCGTCTGTTTATGCGGAAACAGTTTCATCTGTACCATCTTGTCCACCCTAGATTACATCTGGAAGAACCACTATAGCATAAAGCCACCATACAAGGGACTTTACAGCCACGTCTGTTTATGCGGACTTAGTCCCACCTGCACCACCTTGTCTATCTTAGACAACATCAGGAAGAAATCACGGTCGTTTGACCTCGTAGAACGTTCATCCGATCCTGTTCTATTCAGTCCGGTTTTAATCAGATACTCTACCTATATCATACGGCATGTGCTGATTCGATAAACCCTGTGAAGACTCTCCACATCTAGAAGAGTATGGGACCAACAACAGTCTCATCTAACATGGACTTATAAAACTTTTTCATTCAGTTATAACACCTATTTAAGATTGCGACCTCTATTTTATTATTGAGTTTCATCATATATTTGAGGCATCCCCTTGTATTCTTCCATTGTGTCTATTTTAAAACCCCTGATGAAGTCTTTCTAAAGACGAAACGCGTTGGGTTGTAACCGTCTTCAAAAGAACTGAGACACCACACGTTTTTTCCATAAACGTTTTAATAAAATATGTCAATTTTTCAAAAAATGTTTTGATCTTTTGTATATCGGACTCATGCACTGCACTTAAGGTGGTGGAAACCTCTGGCGCTCTCTACTCTCTCTACTATCCATACCTTTTGTCTCCTACTAACAGGGGAGTCTTTGTAGAGCAGCAGCCATCTGTGTGGTGCGACTAGAGTCACCCCTAGTTGTATATATATATATATATATATATATATATATATATATATAGAAGAGCAAAGAAAGAACGGGTGGCACTCACGGGTTTAAATCCAAAAAGCAAACTTTAGTGCAGGTGTCACAAAGAACCGATGTTTCGAGGCTTCTATGCCTTGAAAAAGAGGCATAGAAGCCTCGAAACGTCTGTTCTTTGTGACACCTGCACTAAAGTTTGATTTTTGGATTTAAACCCGTGAGTGCCGCCCGTTCTTTCTTTGCTCTTGTATACATCCTATACTGGGAAGGCAACACGGTCCCTCGCAGCCAGACAACCAGAGTGCCGACCGACCTCCGCATCTATATATTTTATTTTTTTATTTATTTATTTGCAGTTTCTTATATAGCGCAGCAGATTCCGTTGCGCTTTACAATAGTAGAAAATATAGTATATATTAGTATATAATAGTATATATATATATCCAACAGGGCAATCATGTAAGACCCTTACCGTCAGTAGAGTGCATAGCTTGATTTAAAGCACGTTATGCCAATGCACCACTTATTGCACCACAATATTGATAATTACATACATCCACATGAAAACAAACTTCTGTCTACTGTCCCCATGGTGTATAATTCTCTAATGTACACCGCAAATGATTGGATAATATGTTCCATAGGATGCATTATCATAACAGCAGGTCATATTGCTTCCGCTGCATGGCGTGAGTGCGGGGGCTTGGGGAGGGGAGTGAGGCCGAAAGTGCATGCTGCCCCCTTCCACAGTGGTGGCAGCAAGGATGCAACTCGCTGTAACAGGAGGTGGCCTTTTCCAGTCACCTAAAATCCAGGAGAATCCGGGTGATTGGAGAAGCCTCCAGAAGGGTTGCCACCAAATCCTAGAGAAACCAGGAAATCCTGGTGAGGTGGTAACCCCCACTCCCATCTGGTTGCCCCTGATGCTTACGATGATCTAGATGTCATGGATTTTAATGTCCTCTCTTTCAGGTGCATGGAGGAGCTCCATGATACCACACTCGCTGATAACCTCTGCCAATGGTCGTCTTATTTTGTCCTGCTTAACTTCTTTCTCTGAGGAACATTCGCATAACTTCAATTATTTCTTTACCCTTCAAGATAAATTCTGTCAGATGGCATCCTCCTGCACGGTCAGCATTTTTCTATGCTCTTTAGGCATACCAGGCGTACCCTGGGCATAAAGCCACCATATGGCAGCTATGGATGCCAATGTTGTTGCCCTTTATTGGCACTGACACTGAGCAGGTTTTCTCTGTCTGTGCTCTAGCAATGGCTTCATAACAAGGGATTGCTCTCTGTCCATGAGATTACGGACCTCTCTTGGTGCATCGTTGCCACAGATCTCTTTGAATGGAGCTGGAAAGAGCACCTTGTGTTAGTAGGTTCTTATTCCAGTTGGTTCCAGATAGATTTTCAAAGTTGATGAGTTGGTCGCAGACGGTTTTTATCTATGGTCTGCAGGGCTGCAGCCCCCTCAGAAAAAATCTGCCATTGTTCTCTGCCTAAGTGAAGATAGATGCAGTCTGTGAGTCTGCTCTGGCTTCACTGTGACTGGCAGGGACTTCCTATTGGAAGCCCGACCTGCCAGTCACTCAAGTCAGTCCCATTGGGAGGTGCTCCCTCCGGGATGTCTCTCTAAATGCAGCTCCGGGACAGCCCCAAAAACAGGTTCTGCACATGCGCAGTACTGTGAATGATACTGTGCATGTGCCGGACCCGTGACCCTGAAAATGCCTCTGGGGGCTGCTGCAAAAGCAGCCCATAGAGGCTGGGGCAGCCCCCCTCCTTGGTAGAGGTAAGAGCCGCTGCTGGTTGGTTGGAAACAACTGCACAAAAATAACTAAAAATGCCACCATCCATATTAAATGAATTATCACTCCAACCTAATTTCCATTGGCTCTTGATTCTTCCATGCAAAATCATCCAGATCCTTAATTCCATCGTGACAAATTAACCTTTCAAAATAAAACATTACCTTTTACCAACAGTACCTACCAAAGCCAATTAACTAAATTCTGCACTATGTGGTTTATTTCCTCAGACCAAAAAAACTGACATTTCTTTTATTATGCTCTTGCTGCTGAATATCCATAAAAAGAGACACACAAAGCAAAAATAGACAGAAGAAAAAGTTGAACTTAGAACCAGCTTGTGCGAATGAAGACTATATAATAGAAAAGTCTGATAAAACAGGTGTGGTGTAAAAAAAACAAAAAACAATTAAGACTACATACAGTATTTTGTGTTTGATAACAGTATTGTTAGTAATTGTGAATTTGGTTTACCAGCAGATGGAGCCAAAACATAAAAGATCTATATTAACTGCGACTTGTTTTTCTTTAGACTTGTATTGTTGTTGAATAATGTACCAAGTATTGTGTCAGTGTGTTTCCATGGGTTTCCCACACATATTTTTATACAGATTATCATGTGCTGCAATGTTGGGTATTATTTGGGGCATTCATGAATGCTGACACAACGTTTATGTTGAGCATGCCTACATTAATAATGTAGACTGATAAAACGTCAACATGTTAGCATGTTAGAATGCAGACGTATCATTCCTGGTGGTATAGTGGTGACTTACCTGTTCTTGATGGCTGCAGCAGCTCCAGCTGGACTTCCGGGTTGTGGCGTTTGTCAAGTCCATTTTGAAGTGGTGCCCCCCCTCCTCTATTGCGTGAAATCCCATTTTACTTTATTGCCTATCTTCTTCCCTTTTTGTCCATTAACACTACTTAGTCTACAATATACAGATGGAGACGCTCTTATTGTTTGCACCAGCGCAGCTTAGCGATCATGCCTGAACCAGACCCTTAATTCTCTATACAGTTGATGGATTTTTTTCCTTACACATCCATCAGTACATAAGCTGCCAACATAGGCGAATCTAGGGGGTGGTCCGGGGGTGCACAGGACCACCCATTAGCCTATTTTGTAGCTGAGGGATGGGGCTTTCCAACGAGCCCTGCCCCGTGTCTCTAGCCCCCTGGGAACCGGATATACTGCCAGGCAAACCTGGAACGTTTTCCCTATAGGATAACATGGGACCCGCTAATTCCGACCCCCACCCAGTTCAACGGCTGCCAGTTCCCCCTTCGGCATCACTGAAGCTCGAGGTTGATCTCAGTCGAACCCAAATCGCTGGGCCTTCAATCTGATACCAGGCTGGATTCATATGGGTTAATTGGTTCCAGGGATATTGAGGTTAAACCGTTTTTTTTTTTTTTTTCATTTCTTAAATGTAATTTCATGACATGTTTATGTTCTTGGAGGACAGATTTCTCTGGAACCAAACAGCCCAGTTTCACGGGACCAAAATAATTCGAAGCAAACTCAAAAGTTCTTCAATATGATACTGGTCTCATGTAAATGGGTCATTTTTTTCCGAAGATAGAGCTGGTTGGTTAAAGGGGGGTAGGGAGAGGGGAGTGGTTGTCTCTCCCCCTCACACCAGAAAATGCAGGGACTAGGCTGGTGTATAAGGGGTCAGCCTGGGAATGTCCCTGCATGATCCTGAGACAATATACCCGGGTAAATCCCTGCATTTTCTGTTGTGAAAGGGGTATTCTTTCAAGCAGCCGTGACCTGCAGTGCTCTGAATACAGCCGGGCAGACCCCTGCTCTCTGCCCAGCTGTCAATGACTGTCACCCCTGCAGCTTCTGCTCCAATTCTTCTCCCCGCTTTCACCTCAGCCCGCCCCCCCCCCCCCCCTTTAATCATGTGGTGCCGGCGCCCGGCGTACTCCCCCAAAGTCGCGCACAATATTTCAAATGTCCACTCGGCTAGAGGGGACACTAGGAGGGGAGTGGGAGCGTGCTCTGCGCTGCGCTCTGCTCCTCTCCCCATAGAAGCAGCTGCACCGCTCTCCATCTCTCCCTGCAGCAGCAGCGAAGGCTCATATAAAAATTTACAGTAAGTGACACTTTTGGGGGGATTGCTTAAGGGATGCTACAAGTGGCGGTATGTGGGGGCATTACGCATAATGTGCGGCTTAATGTGTAAGGGGCATTACGGTGTGCAGCATCATGTGTAAGGGGCATTATGTGTGCAGCATCATGTGTAAGAGGCATTATGTGTGCACCATCATGTGTAAGGGCCATTATGTGTGCAGCATCATGTGTAATGGGTACTATGGTGCGCGGCATTATGTGTAATGGGTACTATGGTGTGCGGCATCATGTGTAAGGGACATTATGTGTGCAGCATCATGTGTAAGGGGCATTATGTGTACAGCATCATGTGTAATGGGTACTATGGTGTGCGGCATCATGTGTGATGGGTACTATGGTGTGCGACATCATGTGTAATGGGTACTATAGTGTGCGGCATCATGTGTAATGGGTACTATGGTGTGTGGCATCATATGTAATGGGTACTATGGTGCCATCAAGCAAGAACCCCCTAGCAAGGAGCACGTAGGTAAGCAGCACTTATGTGGCAAATATGTAATGGGCATTACGGTTTGTTATATAGTATGTAATGGGCATCATGATGTGTGGCACAATGTGTAATGGGCATTATGGTGTGTGGCCTTATGTGTAATTAGCATTACGGCGTGTGGCTTTATGTGTAATGGGTATTACGGAGTTTGCTAAAATGTGTAACGGGTATTACTGTGTATGGTCTAAAGTGTAATACCACACCCCTTTTTGTGATGCCACGCCTTCTTCCCATGAGGACACACCCCCTTTTTGACTACGCAAAGGTCCCCCTACTGTTATGTCTAGATCTGGGACCACCCATTACCATAATTCTAGATTCGCCTATGGCTGCCAAATGGTATCCAGATAAAAAGAACAATCTGGATACCAGATTTTACCATAACTTTCATTTCAAAACATAACATTTTGAAACAATTTAATCCAATTTTAGCTCCAATTGCCCAGGACCGGATTAACAATGGGCCGGATGGAGTTGCAGCTCCAGGCCTCCCATTGAAAAAAGGCCCACAGCATCCCCTGCAGTCCAGCAAAAGTGTTGACAGAGAAAAAAAAAAAAAAAATTTGTCATCACTCACCGAAAGCACTGCCCTTTCGGCACCTCTCAGCCCATTCCCTCCAGGCTGCGCCCCCCCCCCCCCCACAGCTACACATATCTTCCCCAGCCGCTACTTACGTGTCTCCTAAACCTTAGTCTTTGCTCCTATGCACTGCACTGTGCAAGTCTCTGTCCCAGCCTCCACTTCTCCTGCACAGCAGGCAGCAGCTGGTATCACCCGAAGCTCCACCCCTGGGTCATGATAAGCCCCGCCCAGACCCAATAAGCCCTGCCCCTGAGTAACAACATGAACATGCTGCCAGTGGGACCCATGCAGAGAACCTGAGCGCAGGCAGATGCTTCTATCCAGTGAGTGTCTGTGTACTTGAGTGCTGCTGCTTCTTGCGTCTGCCATCTTCAATGTGTTTCTGCAGCATTCTCCCTTTATGCTGTCTAATTCTGGAATCTTGCTTTATTAATATGCAGTATTTGTGTCAACCCTTTGACAATGTCGACCTAATGCATCTTGAATTTTTTCATGTGTTGACCTACAGCTTGTCGACCAATAGTGGTCGACCTAATCACCGTCGACTTAGATACTGTTGACCTGACGACCGCAGGACAGAGAATCAAATCACTGGATAATTCCTGTGCACAAAGGCTAGGTTCAGTGACAGTGTGGGCCTGATTCAGACGTGTTCACCGCTAGGCTATGACTGTCCGCAGCCTAGCGAACAGGTAAACCCCTCACCAATATAATTAGCAACAGTTCAGTCAAGTCATGGAAACTTTTATACAGAGAGTTTGAATGTCTTAATATTTATTTCTATTTGTATTTGATTAAAATAAACGTCTTCATTGATAGATAGTTAACAGGGCCGGCGCCACCACTAGGCAGCCTAAGGCATTTGCCTAGGGCGCCAGCCGCTGGAGGGCGGCAATTTGGAGCTGGTCCCCCCTTGTCGCATCACCCAGCAAGCTGCCCCTCCCTGGGGAGCGTTGCGTTGGTGCGACCCGCATCATTCCCCTGCCAGCACAGACACCCCCTCCCACGGCGCCAGACACCCCCTCCCCTCCCTGGGGAGAGTCGCGACGGCCAGCGCCGCATCGCTCGGCAACACCCCCCCCCCTCCTGGAATGTCACAGGCTGGACACCCCACCTCCCTTCCCCTCCCTGGGGAGAGTCCCGGCGGCCAGCACCGCATCCCACGGCAAGCCTCCCGGAACGTCCCAGCGCCGTGCGCCGTATCACTGGACCCGGAAAGCAGCCCCCCCTGGAGCGGGTAAGTAATTGAGTGCCGGGGCGCCCCCCCCCCCTTCCCGCCTGGGGCGCTCTGGTGCCTAGCACCGGCCCTGATAGTTAATAGAGGGGAAGCAGATTTACACCATAAACCCAACTGATGCCATCCATCTGTACTACCAAAGCTCCTACATTGTGATTTCATTCAACGATTTAACTGTGGGATGAAGCCGGTTCCAACACAATATTGGCTTTCAGTTTTGGCTGAGTTTCCGTCAAAAGCAGGTGAATTAGCGGCTCTTCCGTCAATCCACCTGCTTTTCTGGCATGTCGGAAAAAAAAGAAGCTATGATTGAAAAGATCGGAACACCTTCCGATGTATTCATGTCGAAAACTGCTGTCTTTTCGGCAAGATGGCAGTTTCGACCTCTATTGAATTAGTCTCATTTGTTAAAAGATTAAATAAAGGAAAGTTGCTCTATAAAAAGTTTTGGGGATCGAGGCAGAAGTTGCGCAATATTTTACAGAGAAGCCAGTGTGACAGACTGTCACTGACAAGTCCGAAGCTGAGGGTCAGTACCAACCATTTTCCTTGCCAAAATATCCATCTGCTCGTTTATATGAAAGGAAAATACATCTGCTTTCATACCAAAAATTCTGTCTATTATAAAGAAAAAAAAAATTGAATTCTTCATAGCATGTATGTTGGTAAGAATACTTTAATCCGTGACAGCAAAATGCGCTAAGAGGAATGAGATAAAAAGAATAGCTTATTTTTGCAAAAGACCGACCAGGTGCAGCTGCGATTCTGACAGCTTTCCTAACATATTCCATCAGATATCTCTCATAATCCCACACATGTGGGAAAGAGCTGGTCAAGACATTTGCCGGAAGTTGTGCCAGATACACCTTAAATTTAATTCCATGCAAGAGCCAGATTGCCCACTGCAGCTGTTGTTTATTAGCAGTGCTGCGCCAATTCAGTATGCTGGCGAGGGGACGGTGTGATTCCTAATTTTAGTTTTACAAAAATAAATGATGTTTTGAAAAGTCTTTGTAGAAAAGCTCAAGGATCAATGTTAAGTCTGAAAATGACTGGAAGTCATAAGTGAATACCTTGCGCTTACTTGCGAGTCACATTTAAATGCTGTTGGTTACAGTATAGATGATAGACGATGTCTATGTCGACAGTCACTGGGTTGACACCTATGAAAGGTTAACATACCCTAACTCGACATTGACAGAAGGTCGACACAAGCTTTAGGTTGACATGGGCTTAGTCAACATGAATATGGTTGACATTGGTTTTTCACGGTTTTTGGTGTCTATGTCGACCTATGTTGACATGGACACCGTGTCGGTGTACTGCATCCCCTCACATGGCTCGCTGTGCTCACTTGTATACAGGGCCGGCGTCACCACTAGGCAGCCTTAGGCATTTGCCCAGAACGCCGGCCACTGAAGGGCGGTACTTGGGAGCCCCCCTCATGAAGCAACCATCCTAACCCCCCCTGTGGAGCCGGGTGAGTTAGCACTGCCCACACCATCCCCACACCCCACCCCTCATGAAGGGACTCGGCAGCAGCGGCCGCATCCCCTCCCCTTCCCCTCCCTCGGTTGTAAACTCTCCCCCTCGTGGAGCTTGTGTGTGGGGGAGAGGTGGAGCGACCTGCCGCAACTCTCCTCCTCTCTCCCCCCCGTCGTGGAGCGACTCAGTGGCAGCATCACCCCCCCCCCCTGGGAGGGGGAGCAGGTGAGTGGCGGGGGGCGGTGGGGCATCCCCCCCCCTGACTGGGGTTCTGCCGTACCAGGCACCGGCCCTGCTTGTATAGTAATGTATGATAAAACACCATTTTTAAAACAAAAAACAAAACATGAAACTCATGTAGGCTATGTCCATGTTGACCTTAATCTTGAGTCGTCCTTCTGCCAACCAATTAAATGTCAGCGATGCTTAGGTGTCAACCTAGTTATTGTCGACCTAAGGACCACATACCATTAAATGTGGTATCAGACATGTCACATTTTATTGATATTTATTATTATCAATGATGGCCAGTTATTTATTTAGCGCACACATATTCCGCAGCGCTCTACAGAGAATATTTGAACATAAGTGGAGCTTACAATCTATATTCCCTACCACATGTACACGCACACACAGACATTCAAGGGTTCATTTTTGTTGGGAACCAATTCATCTACCAGTATATTTTTGGATTTTGGGAGGAAACTGGAGTACCCAGAGGAAACCCACGCAAGCACGGGGAGATATACAAACAGTTAGAGCCATGGTGGGAATATATTTGCTCTTTTTATGTTCATAGCATTAGATACGTTTTCACGTATCTAATTCACGGAAATATATACAGTCAGACTTTCCAGTCCTAAGCCTGGTCCAGCCACAGCTGCCGACTGCATGCCTGGGGCTGGGTGATCCTCACCACCTCAATGCTTCTAGAATTCTTCACATGTAGTGTGATACCCTCCATGATCTCCATGGGTTTCCCTTGTCTTCCATGCAGGGCTTGGGATCTTCAGCCTGATTAAGCTCCTTTATGGTGGTTTCCTTCTTCCATTGCTTCTGGCATTTTCTCCCTCTTTTCTTCAGTCCAGACTCTACACGCTCTCCTGCCAAACCAACTATCTACATCCAGTGTGCGTAACCGTTGCCCCAAATGAAATGCAGCATATTGAATTTAGCACTGGCAGAGAGCAAATTATGACCTGCTGACAGACAGCCAATCAGGAATGGCCACAAAAAGCCACTTGCTGCATTGAATTTGGGGCAGCAGTGGCTGGGAACCACTGCAACCATAACTGCAATTGCACTGTTTTGATGTCATGCTGTCCTGTCCCAAAGACCAAAGCTGCCATCAGTTCCTGGCACGTTGGAAACCGGATCCCTCCAGATCCAGCCTTGCAAGCATGTCAGAGACATGGCCAGACCACAGCACCCACACTGCAACTGGTGGCTTTGTGAGCCTAGGTATAAACATGCAGAATTGCTGGCAGATCAGTTAATATTCTGAGTCTTCTGAGTAGCTATGGAGTTGTGCAGCATGTCCGCAGGAAGTGAGATACTGGATCTACTGTTTCTGCATACTGAGATCATAGAAAATGATTGCGATCCACCTCGCCACCACTTTCTGTTACCTCAATGACCGTCAATCACTTTATTATTATCAATGATGACCAGTTATTTATTTAGCGCACACATATTCCGCAGCACTCTACAGAGAATATTTGAACATAAGTGGAGCTTACAATCTATATTCCCTACCACATGTACACGCACACACACAGACATTCAAGGGTTCATTTTTGTTGGGAACTAATTCATCTACCAGTATATTTTTGGATTTTGGGAGGAAACTGGAGTACCCAGAGGAAACCCACGCGAGCACGGGGAGATATACAAACAGTTAGAGCCATGGTGGGAATATATTTGCTCTTTTTATGTTCACAGCATTAGATACGTTTTCACACTTCGGGTTGCTTTGATTTACAGTTGGGCACATACTTCTTACCCCTTTTAATGCATACATTGGTTTACCGCTCTGATTTAGTTTAACCATGCCGTTGTCATGTTGACCTTCTGACCATGTCAAACTTTTGACCACGTCACCAACCTAATGCATGTCAACCAATAGTGGTCATCCTAATGACTGTCAACCTTATTACTGTTGCAAAAAATGGGGAAGGGGGGATAGGGGAGAGGCCAAGGGCACTGGGCTAATTTGACAGGGGGTAAGAAGGCATACTCCAATCAACACAATCAATTAAATCACGTTATATAGTTGTGGAGATGCTCCTAGGGAGTAGGGTAATTATAGGCAAAAAAATGGGATATCCAAAGGAAGGTTATCGAAAAAGTCTCCCGGGTGGGGCACAGCCTTCTAAGAAAAGCAGCCACTCCCTTTGCAATCAAACTCAGGTATTTCCATTTCTATTTAATCTTATTCTGTTACTTATAAAAATTTAGGTGGAACTTATCAGCAATAGTATTGTTATTTACAGGGAGCATTGTTGCAATATACCATCATTTAACATTTATTCGTATAACTGAGAACATATATGGTCAGTGGAGGCGCTTTTTGTCTGAAAGGATTTTTAGAAATTTATTCTAGTATATTTATATACCGTCATTTGTACTTTGAGGTACTTTTCCTCTCATAATCCACAGACATTTAGAAAAAATTATATTTCACTACTTTCTCTCATATATACTCTTGTAAACGTTATCTGTTTGTCTTTGTCTTATGTCCTTGTCTGACCCAACTTTAGGGTCATTTTTAACCTGAATAAAGCTTAGTCTTAACAGTTACTATTTTTCTTAGAAGGCTGTGCCCCACCCGGGAGACTTTTTCGATATCCTCCCTTGGATATCCCGTTTTTTTGCCTAACCTTATTACTGTCGACAGTAGGATTGGATAACCTTTTTGCCTTGATCTTTCTACCTTGGGGTGGTGTCCCACCTACTGTGCCAAAGGGCTACTAGCAATACCCATAGGAGGGGCTTGATGCCCGAATTCTGGTGGTCTAGGAGGAAATATATACAGTCAGACTTTCCAGCCCTAAGCCTGGTCCAGCCACAGCTGCCGACTGCTTGCCTGGGGCTGGTTGATCCTCACCACCTCAATGCTTCTAGAATTCTTCACATGTGGTGTGATATCCTCCATGATCTCCATGGGCTTCCCTTGTCTTCCATGCAGGGCTTGGGATCTGCAGCCTGATTAAGCTCCTTTATGGTGGTTTCTTTCTTCCATTGCTTCTGGCATTTTCTCCCTCTTTTCTTCAGTCCAGACTCTACACGCTCTCCTGTCAAACCAACTATCTACATCCAGTGTGCGCAACCGTTGCCCCAAATTCAATGCAGCATTTTAAATTTAGCACTGGCAGAGAGCAAATTATGACCTGCTGACAGACAGCCAATCAGGAATGGCCACAAAAAGCCACTTGCTGCATTGAATTTGGGGCAGCAGTGGCTGGGAACCACTGCAACCACAACTGCAATTGCACTGTTTTGAAATTGGGAGCGCTTGAAGCAGGAATAATATTTTAGGGAGGGAGTTCATTTTAATCGTGTTAACTCTGCCCAACCAGGATAACTTAAGTGCTGACCATTTTGAAATAGAGGTTTTTAAACTAGCAAGCAGAGGTACAAAATTAAGTTGGTAAAGATTTGAATTATCCCTGGACAACAAGACCCCTAAATATTTGATGTGCGTTGGATGCCAATGAAAGGGAAAGGCCTTTTTAAGACTTTTGATTGTGCCATCTGGGGCAGATATATTCAGAGCTACAGACTTGGCA
Organism: Crinia signifera; assembly: GCF_055691185.1. Lineage (NCBI taxonomy): Eukaryota > Metazoa > Chordata > Amphibia > Anura > Myobatrachidae > Crinia > Crinia signifera. The sequence continues at coordinate 298,744,645 of NC_139219.1, forward strand.
AAATTGATTTTGAAGTTAGTTAGAAGTGTGAATTTCTCGAATTCCAACATCAAAGACGGCAGTGATGTGGTTGGACTCGATATGGATGCTAATATGTCATCCGCATATAGTGCCAATTTATGCTCATGTCTGCCGACCCGAATACCCTTGATGTTATCATTCATCCGTATCGCACGCGCCAGGGCCTCCATACATAGCACGAAGATCAGGGGAGATAAGGGGCAGCCCTGGCGGGTGCCATTCCGAATCTCAACGAGTTCGTTAAGGCTCCATTAACCCAGATTCGGTCCGTGGGAGTACTATATAGGGTCAAAATGCGGTGGAGACATTTCGGGCCCAATCCTATGTGTTCCAGAAGGGTCTCCATGAAGGTCCAGTCTATCCTATCAAATGCCTTCTCCGCGTCAGTGGACAGGAGGACCACGTGAGCTTCCCCAAGCCTCGCAAAGTGTATCAAATCTATCACCTTGGTTGTATTGTCTTTTGCTTCCCTTCCTTTGACAAAGCCCACCTGGTCCCCATGAACCACCTCTGGGAGAAGCGGTCCAAGCCTTAAGGCGAGAAGTTTAGCAAATAACTTCAGATCTGTATTTAAAAGTGAGATAGGCCTGTAACTCGAGCACTGAGCCGGGTCTTTTCCCTCTTTTGGGATAATAGAGATATGGGCCTCTAGACTTTGTGGGGAGAAGATCTTTTCCTTTGAGATGGCATTACATGCCTTCAGAAAGAGGGGCATCAGTGTCGAGCCAAAGGATTTGTAGTAGATTATCGGGAAACCATCCGGGCCCGGGCTTTTCCCAGAGGGGGTATTGGTCAGGGCCTGCTCCAACTCCTCTATAGTAAACGGTCTCTCTAGTAAGGTCAGGTCTGCCTCAGAGAGTTTTGGAAATTGCACTGATGCTATATACTTGTTGATCTTTTGTTTAGGTAAAGTTTTTTCTGGTGGGGAGGGATCGCTTCTTAAATTATACAGCCGAGTGTAATATTCCTCAAAAGCTTTTGCTATCTGGGTGAAGGTATGAACCCGTCTCCCCTCTGCGTCAGTGACATTCTGAACATAAGCCTGTGCTCTTTGGGCTCTCAGGGCTCTTGCTAACATGGAACTGGGTTTGTTACCCCAGAGGTAATATTTGTGCCTACACTTGCGCATCTCAAGTTTAGTTCTATCTCGCATTAACTGGTTGAGCATCGATCTAGCCTCAGTTAATTCTCTTAGCGTGTCTGGGGAGAGTGTAGATTTATGGGATGTCTCCAACGCTTTTATCTGTTCAATTAGTTTCACCTTCCTTGCTTCCCTCTCTTTCTTCATTAATGACCCCAACTGTATACACTTTCCTCTAAGTACACATTTATGTGCTTCCCACACCGTTATTGGAGAGGTTAGGTCGTTATCGTTATTGGTGATATATTCAGAGATTGCTGTGGCCAGTTCCTTTTTAAATCTGATGTCAGAAAGAAGGAGCTCATTAAACCGCCAGGACCAGGGGCGGGGGGAGGGTGATGGGACTTTCATTGTGACATAAACCGGGGCATAATCAGACCAGGTGATCTGACCAATTTCACTCTGTGTAAAATGTTGGAGAAACTGGTGATCAACTAAAAAATAATCTAAGCGAGAGTAAACAGAGTGAGGGGACGAGAAAAAAGTGTAGTCCCTAACTGAGGGATTGAGAATCCTCCACACGTCTATCAATTGATGGTCATGTAAAAGTTGCTTAATTTTACAGTGATCACGCAGACGAGGGGAGCTTGGGGTTGGGTTGCAGTCCAGCAAAGGGTCTAAGGACCAGTTGAAATCCCCACCTATCACAAGGCAACCTTCTCTGAACGGTTCAATAAGCCGCAGGACTCTACCAAAGAATTGCCTCTGTCTTGTATTAGGGAAGTAGACATTTACAAATGTGTATTTTTGTGAAGAATTCGAGGAAAGAGATATGTCAATCGCACAGGTAAGTAACGTTTTATATTAATTCAAGGACCCTCCCAGATACTAGTATAATTATAATAATTTAGTGCAGGAGATGAGGGTGTGCTACCATAGGCATGGGATTTACAAGAATAGAAAAATAGGAAGAATGCCTTCCGCTGGTGCACCTAAGAATTGATTAGACTCGTATGTGTAAGTGTTTTTGAGTACCATATGCAGCAAATGAATAAGAGTGAGTATTCTCTTATTTCAAGAGGACTTGCGGTAAGGTCTCTTTTATAATTAGTGTTAATCTCTCTCGGAGATACAGATCTGACAGACCCGGGTGAGGCACGCATCTATTGTGGGCAATCCCCCAGTAGTGCTGCCGTCAGCCCTTGTAGCTGCTCTCGTCTCCTAGTGCTGAGGGCTGGTGAACCGTGTATGAGGTGTGCAGGCTTGCACTTGCCTCGTTCACCCAGCTGGCTCAGGTAACGCTGTGTCTGGCGCCAGACTAGCGTGTCGGTCACGGAGTAGACCGCTCACAGTGGTTGCGCAACAGTACAGATCAAAATATCAACATTGTATGTGGGGAGGGGAAGAGGGGGTTTACAACACACTGAGTGTGTTAAGACGGTCAGCGTACGCTTCGCAGTGAACGCTTGATATTTTGATCTGTACTGTTGCGCAACCACTGTGAGCGGCCTACTCCGTGACCGACACGCTAGTCTGGCGCCAGACACAGCGTTACCTGAGCCAGCTGGGTGAACGAGGCAAGTGCAAGCCTGCACACCTCATACACGGTTCACCAGCCCTCAGCACTAGGAGACGAGAGCGGCTACAAGGGCTGACGGCAGCACTACTGGGGGATTGCCCACAATAGATGCGTGCCTCACCCGGGTCTGTCAGATCTGTCACTCCGAGAGAGATTAACACTAATTATAAAAGAGACCTTACCGCAAGTCCTCTTGAAATAAGAGAATACTCACTCTTATTCATTTGTTGCATATGGTACTCAAAAACACTTACACATAGGGGCTGTGGTGATCAGGGGGTCACACTGAGTCAGGGGAACGTCCTCCCCTTTTTATTAGTGTGATTGTTGTATGTCTTGGTTTTATTTCGCAATTTTTTTTTATGTATACCCAATAAACGTTATGTATTACGAGTCTAATCAATTCTTAGGTGCACCAGCGGAAGGCATTCTTCCTATTTTTCTATTCTATTTTTGTGAAGATATTGTGCATTTCAATATTTGGCAACGTCCCTCTACTAGGCTATGGTGTGAGATATCAGTAGGTCGTATCCTGCGAGACAACATCAGAGAAACCCCTAGGGCAGTGGTTCCCAAACTTTTTCAGTCCGAGGCACCCTTTGGGTCTCCATGACTTTTTCAAGGCACCCTGAAGGACTGATTCAGACCTGCAGCAGGTAAACGCTACCCCTGTGCATAGGTGCGAATGCGTTTGCAGCCATGCGCACAGGGGGGAAATTACTAACCATCTAATGATTTTCCCCCTGTCTGCAAGCACTGCGAAGGCCATGGGGAGGAGGCCGCCGACCTGATGTCAGCTGCCCTCCCTCCCAATGGCTGGGGAACACCTGCAGTTTCTGGGGAAATCCCAGAAAATGCATGGTTATCAACGCAGGGCATCAATCACCCTGCAAGAAGCCATTGGAGGCAGTGGCAGAACTTTATCCTAGCTGCCCGGAGACAAGATAATTGTTGGCACTGCAAACCCCCCCTTTGCCAACTCTTACTGAGCAAGAGTTCTATACATTGGGACAGAGAGACATGATGAGAGAAGGACAGAGAGGACATGGGGAGAGATGCAGAGAGACATGGGGAGAGAGGCAGACAGAGGAAGAGAGACTTAGGAAGTGAGGCAGAGATTTATGGGAAGAGAGGGGAAGTGAGACATAGGAAGAGGCAGAGAACCATGGGCAGAGAGGGGCAGATTGACATGGGCAGAGAGGGGCAGATTGACATGGGCAGAGAGGGGCAGATTGACATGGGCAGAGAGGGGCAGAATGGCAGAGTCATGGGCAGAGAGGGGAGAGTGACATGGGCAAAGAGGGGCAGAATGGCAGAGTGGCATGGGCAGAGAGGGGAGAGTGACATGGGCAGAGAGGGGCAGAATGGCAGAGTGACATGGGCAGAGAGGAGTAGAGTGACATGGGCAGAGAGGGGTAGAATGGCAGAGAGTCATGGGCAGATAGGGGAGAGTGACATGGGCAGAGAGGAGCAGAATGGCAGAGTGACATGGGCAGAGAGGAGTAGAATGATATGGGCAGAGAGGGGTAGAATTGCAGAGTGACATGGGCAGAGAGGGGCAGTGTGACAGAGAGACATGGGGAGAGAGGGGGCATGGAGAGGGAAGACAGTGGTAGCTCACTCTGCCATTTATTAAAAACGCACCTTGTCACTCCTCCCCCACGCAGGTAGCCCCAGACAAGCCAACTGTGCCCTCTACATGGCTCCCAGCATCGGCAGCTCTGACACCCTTATACACAGCATCCTGTGGTGGCAGCCATCATCCCTACCTCCCTGGCTTCTTGATGCTCTGTATGTCCCCCACGGATCCTGGAAGCTCCTTTCCTGACCCAGGAACTTTGTCCCACACTTCATCAGGCAGGTCCGTCGCTCCACATGGCAGCTTAATCCCAGTTGCACCCGGCAGCTCCGTGCGTCCTCTGATACATCCGGCAGTTGCATACCCGTACTGCTTCCCCTTGTCTCAGCACTCGCAGTGTGCCTTAATGCTCCTCCTAAATCAACCACTGACCAGGACACGTACTTTCTGTGTCCCCCTGTGGTGCACACTCCGCCAGCGGCTGACTCCGAACCTCAGAGTCCTCAGCTCCCTTCATCCCCGTTTTGTCGCGGAGCTCACTACCCACTCGGCAGACACGCGGTTACTGGCTGCCTTTGTGCTTGTGGCCACGGCACCCCTGTCACAGCGCTGCGGCACCCCAGGGAGCCGCGGCGCACAGTTTGGGAACCCCTGCCCTAGGGTTTTTCCCAGAGAATTACAGCTAGAGTATACTAGAGGGTAGTAATGATTAGTCAACCTAGGCGAAGCACCTAGTTTAAAATGCGTTTCTTGTAGAAAAGCCACGTCAATCTTTTTAGACCTAAGTTCTCTAGTTAAAGAAGACCTTTTCTCTGGCACATTAAGCCCTTTCACATTTAGGGAGCAAAAATTGAGTGACATTGTATTAAGTTGAGGCATGTCAGGGTTGACTAGCGCACAGTTTCACATACCATGTCCAGGTCCAGTCAAGGTGTTTAAAGATGAAGTGGTCCCCGGATAAAGGGAGAGGAGGGGAGGAGGGGGGGAGGGCAAAGGAAAAGAAGAGAGCAAAGAGAGAAACATTGAAAAAAATTAGAAATTCACAAATTCTTAACAAGAAAAATATATAACCACTGTTGCAACTAACGATGCCACCGTTGGGCATCGCAGTCCAAAGAGAGTGTGGTTCACCCTAACTGGGGTAGGTGCACACAGTCCCCACCAGGCGTGGGGGTAAGTCTAATACAGAAACATGAAGCTAGTACTCTTTAAAACAATTAAAGTTATATGAATTTACTAAAAACACAGAATATGTTAATTAAGGGCTATCCATTTCTGGTAGGTATAAACTCCCACAAGAAAGGAGAGGTTTCACCAGATCACTTTTCCCTTCAAAGTCACGGGTTATCGACCCATTCAGAGCATTGCGCATGTAGATGAGGGAAGCTGATGGTATTAATTAAGACGGAGTCCGTCCCCTCCGAAGTTAGTGGGCTCGGGGGTGGAACTAAATTTTTATTACAGATAAGGTCTGAAACGTAGGGGGGAGACCGTTCATATACCCATGGGGAAAAGTTAGGCCTAGATGTTAAGGCTTAGGGGGATTTGGTCTATTTAAAAACAACCAATTTACCGAAGATTTAATTATACTCTTCTTTAAACCCCTAGTACTTCCTATGGATGTATGGAAGGGGCCCAGGTAACTTGTCATCAACATTAACAAAGACATAACTTGTAACTAAGAATGAAACATTTAAATGAGTCTAACCAATCCTCCTTCCTAAGTTGTTGATCAGTGCCTCAGGGAAGGGCCAGGTTCAAGTTACTGTGTCAGGTTGGGCCGCCCCAGAAGATTGCACTGTTTTGATGTCATGCTGTCCTGTCCCAAAGACCAAAGCTGCCATCAGTTCCTGGCACGTTGGAAACCAGATCCCTCCAGATCCAGCCTTGCAAGCATGTCAGAGACACGGCCAGACCACAGCACCCACACTGCAACTGGTGGCTTTGTGAGCCTAGGTATAAACATGCAGAATTGCTGGCAGATCAGTTAATATTCAGAGTCTTCTGAGTAGCTATGGAGTTGTGCAGCATGTCCGCAGGAAGTGAGATACTGGAGATACTGAGATCATAGAAAATGATCGCGATCCACCTCGCCACCACTTTCTGTTACCTCAATGACCGTCAATCACTTTGCAATAAACCCTCACTGTAGCTACCATCGCAAGACCATGGAGGCACATGTGCAGTGCGACGTAGATGCATGCGCAGTAGAAAGAATTGCTCCAATGTCTGCAAAAATCAACATTGCATCAAACTGCATATGGCCCTATATATGTGTTAGTAGGTGACCGGGAGCGCTAGTCCTGGGAGTATCTCCAGGAACTTAAAATCATTTGCATGGTAGGTGTCCTCATGGACAGTCAGATGTAACACCGAGTAAATTATAAAATGACCTTAACCAATGAAATTATAAAATGACCTTAACCAATGGCAAGAAGTCATGTATACATCCTCTGGGTGCAGGGTATTCCTCCCATTAGCATAATTGGTCAAGACGGAGAGGCAATCTGTGATGGAGGGACTGTCCAATGAGCAATATCCAAGAGATCCAAAAGTTGGATGTCAAGTGTGGTTCAAGCCATGGTGCTCGTGGGTAGTAGAGAAACTACTGCCGAGTGCAGCTTTATCAAAAAAGGTCTACTCTGTTCTGCTCACTCTCATAGTCCAGTGAGTGGCAGAAATATTATGTACAGCCCATGTACACTTCAATTCTACATGTATAGCTGACCGTAAAAATTCTAGAACAGTGTTTTTCAACCACTAGTGTGCCTTGAGCTGTTCTCAAGTGTGCCCCCAGATCTAGAGATGCCCAAACCAGTTTACAGCCAACTGTTATTTACTGGTCTCTTCTTTTCATGTAAAGGGTCAATGAATTTTAGTTTTGTTACCTGTGGGGACCAGTGTGATTGTATATGGGGGCCAATAGGTTTTTTTTTTCCTGTGGGGGCCAATGTGTTTTGCCCTGTGGGGATCTCATGGTGTGCTTTGGCAATTTTTAAATCTTATTTTGTGTGCCACAAGGTAAAAAGGTTGAAAATCACTGTTCTAGAACATACAGTATGTATATACAGTATGTATAATTGAACATAATAATTGAAGACAAGGCACGATAGGCAGCTGTCTAGGAATTTTAGGGAGGTTTAACTATGGTATATAATGTTTTCAATGTATATTTCTTGTGATGGAATATGATAGCCACAAATCCTTAATAGGTAAGGCAACAAAATATTTATCGTGGCCTTGTTTGTAAAAAGTTCATCTATACTTCCAGAATGACTCAGTTAAACTTTAAATATTGGAAACATAATTCAATACTAAAACCAAAAAAATGCATTTATCCACTATAGTAATTTCAGAACAGGCAAGATCATACCATCATGGAATTTAGTGGCAAACAATGGCTCTGTGTGCATAATTTTTTACAATGCATAATATAATGTTTAAAAAATAATAACCTGAATCTCATTGAGTTATTGTAGAACAATGCATCGTGTTTATCAGCTGAATTGCAGCAGCAACAGTTCATTGAAAGATGAGAAAACTTCCGCAAAGCATATTACAAAAGCAGGTGAAAGCGACAGTGTTCTGTGCAGTCCAATGCAAATGTATGCAAATGTCCTCATATTAGAATCATTGTCTACTTGTCATTGTCACATGGGGCACATCAAAGCCATATGACCTGATTTTGCACCTGCTGTTTAATTAAATTTACAACACGCACACACTCACAACTCCCGGTGATATACAAATCAGTTTTTACTACCTCGGCTTTCAATTTGCAAGACAGTTGACTGCTGTGTTTGATCAGTAACTGCCCAACTGCTCTGGTCTAACCTCGTCATTTCTACAGGGACCGAGATATAATTACCCGTTGCCCATATAGGGATTTATGCAAAAAAAAAAGAATAGTTTAGGCCTGCAAATTAGTTTTTTTTTTATTTTTTTATTTGACATTTGCAGGTTATTACACCGAATAAGCAAATACTACCTGATCATGAAGCAATTTATAGTGGAGGAGAAACAGATTGGGATTACATAGGAAGAAAGTGCATTAATCATAATAATAAAAAAAAGCTAAAAAGGGGGCGTGTAGTGGGAGGAGTTTATGCGTCAGAGTCATGCCGCAGCCAATGAGGACAATTGAGAATTGCACGCAAGCCAGACAAAGGGGTATATCTATATGTATCGTATATATGCCTTGGACATATATACATTGGACAGTGGTAAAGTAACAGGCAATTAGTTCCTAACTGCCATGTTACAGGCTGTGTCTGGAAAGTGTCATCCACTTTATCTATCTCCAAGGCTTATTACACAGACCGCAATATGCCCAAGGATAGCAAGGAGAAATATTCGCGAAAAACAATTGAATACCGCCCAAAGTATGTTAAAATTTCTCCCCATATCAACATCGTACATCACTGAGAAACATCAAGAAATCGATTGAATGCCTGTTGGAAGAAGTAAACAACTGATAAAAAGAATACATGTTTTATCCTACATTTATACACTGTGAGTCTAGTATGCAGCCTGTCACCACACTTGTATCTGCCATAATCACCCACCTTTGTACTTTTCGTCTAGCACAAATATATTCATTTTTTCACACTTTGAATATTCGCGTTACACTGGATTCTTCCTTCCAGTTGAACACATCCATTCAAGCTTGAAATCAAGAAACATAAAAACGTTTATTTTAACTGGACATATTATATGCACTGTTACATTTGTTATATGCGCCATTATAGTTTTGTATCTTATATATAGACACTCTGTGTGCCTAGTGTTTAGGTCACCGCCACTCCTTTTTTCATCTACGGGCTGCATCGGCTGCAGCCCTTACTGGCTGACACTGAAGGGATATGACCAGATTCCAGAGGGGATGTTGCTAGCTATGAGAAATGATGGCCAGTCACCTGAGGAGATGTGTTCATCTCATTTTTCCCAGGGGAGCCTACACTGCACTCACTGCACCCATTTTTTAATACTTGCCCTCCAGAGTCCCGCGATGAAGGCAGCAACTCTGCCGGAAAAATTGCCTCTGCAACATTTTTCCAGAGGTCTGCTCATGCGCAATAGAGTCTGAGCACTCTAGTGCTCAGACTCTATTGCGCTGGGGGGCAGGGCACTGCGGCCGGCAGAGAGGAGAAAGTCAGAACAGAGGAGGCCGCAAACGGGCCTCCTCATCTCTTAACGTGACCCAATTATAACAGTGCTCATAAATTCAAAGGAGAGAGTTATTCAACAATGTTTGATCTAGTATAATATAAATTGGTCCTTGTTGCTACTCCCGGGATGAACAGGAGTGGTGCGGCCAACCTCTAGGTTCGGCCGAGCAACACTGCTCTGCCACTACAAGACCAAGCCCCAGTGATTCGCAAAATGCTCCTTGACACTCACAGTCCCACAGCAGTCTGTAATATATTGTATTTCATAATCAGTACTTTGGGAAACATACGCAGTCCCATATTGCATGTTACATATTTTCGTAGTGCAGTTGAAGAAGAGAAGTATATAAAGTAAGTTTAATCTTAAATTTGAATCTTTAATATATTAAAGATGTCTTCATCCAGAGGAATGTAAACAAAACAAAACTGGCACATACAGTACATTCTTCACCCAATCCGTTTCCAAGTGATTTCACTGTAGTGAATTCCTGACTAACACATAATGAAAATCCTCTTTTCATGTTACCTTTGAATCAACTGGAGTTAGTGTCCTCTTGCCATCTGTATAGCTCTGTTTGTAATTCTGTAAGTGTACTTTGTTATTGTGTAATGTAAAATACATTACGTACAATCGCTCTGTGCAGAAAACAGGGTGTAGACTATTCAGAATTGCTTGTTTCAGACATGAATGCTTTAGACATGAGAGGTGGATTGGTCCAGATCTGGTATAATGGCTAGCATTACTGCCTTAAATCACCAAGCTCATGGGTTCAAATACCATCCTGTCTCTTTATGGAGTTTGTATATTCTCCCCCTGCTTGCATTGGTTATACTCCCAGAATTCAAAAATATAATGGTAGCTTAATTGGCTTTTAACAAAACTTAACTATAGCGTGTATGTACAGTACATGGTTAGTCTAGATTGGCCAAGTGGTTCTTAACTGCTATCCAATTCTATGTTTCTATGTAAATGCGGAGAGGAGGAACATAGAATGAGTACAGTACGGCTGCGCTGGTGCTGGTGGAATTGTAAGAAAAAGGTCCAAACTATAGATTTTAATGTTGGCTCTTGGCTTTAATGTTGGCTGAGTTCGAGCCATGCAATGTTCTTAATTATCAATCTACTATTTACAATTTGCACCAGATGTTTATCTTCTCTGTTGAGGATCAATTTGGATTTCTGGGACCTGTCTCTGGTTTCAAGGGGGTTCCATAAATGGGAAATTTGGAGAAGCCTGGCCAAGGCTTGCCTGCATCATCTTAAGCAAGTCATCTAAAGCAAGCAATGAGTTAGAACTGGAATTAAGTTTTAAAACCATCTCTCATCTCCTCTGTACAGGTACATGAATGGCATTTTCCAAAACCTGATGCTTTTCATTTAAAAGAACAGCCTGCAATGAAAATGTGTTTTGTTACTGGTAGCCTACAACATCCCCCACCTTTAATTAGATAGCTGAGCAATGTGTGCAAACACCAACCCCTCCCCCTGTACCAGCTGACCCAAACTTTCCTTTAAAACGGGAAATTTGGAGAAGCCTGGCCAAGGCTTGCCTGCATCATCTGAAGCAAGTCATCTAAAGCAAGCAATGAGTTAGAACTGGAATGAAGTTTTAAAACCGTCTCTCATCTCCTCTGTACAGGTACATGATTCCATATTCCAAAACCAGATGCTTTTCATTTAAAAGAACAGTCTGCAATGAAAATGTGTTTTGTTACTGGGAGCCTACAACATGCCCCACCTTTAATTAGATAGCTGAGCAATGTGTGCAAACACCAACCCCTCCCCCTGTACCAGCTGACAAAAACTTTCCTTTAAAATGGGAAATTTGGAGAAGCCTGACCAAGGCTTGCCTGCATCATCTGAAGCAAGTCATCTAAAGCAAGCAATGAGTTAGAACTGGAGTTTGGACTGGATTTGGACATAAACCGAAACACTGCCATGTTTAATTTTTGCTTTTCCCAAATTACCATCTATCTCAGCCTCTGAGCTGAGGAAAGCTATGTATTACTCTTTGTTTTACTGTTTCTTTACCATGATCTTCATCATATACCTCTGCCCCCATTGTATGCAAAGCCTGTATGCTGTACCTTCGCTGGATGCACATCCTGCCAGCAACAGGGTGTTCCAGCTTGGAAGAAAAGTGCTACATAAATACAAATATTATTACTGCTACCTTTGAGCAGCATGATCAAGATGGCGCCGCTGATGGCTGCCTAGGAGCTGTGCAGCTCAGCCAAATATGTTCCCTGTGTGATAACTGTACTGTCTCTGCTTGTATTGTTACCTACCTGGCTGTTTCGGCGACTAGTGGCACTGTGGATGACTGCCTAGGCACTGTTCAGCTCGGTGGGTATGTGTTCCCTGTGTGATAACTGTACTGTCTCTGCTTAATGTTACCTACCTGGCTGTAGCAGTGACCAGTGTCGCCGCTGATGGCTGCCTAGGCGCTGTGCAACTCGGTAGGCATGTGTTCCAGACATGTAATGTCTTAATGTAATGTATGAAATGCCCCCCCCCCCCTGCATCCCTGCTTGATGCTGCACTGTAAATCCACAAAAAATTCCTAGTGTGCGCAAGCATACATGGCCAATAAAGTTGATTCTATTCTATTCTATTCTATTTTCCAACAAGCCAGGATATTGGAATTTATTCTCCAATTTATTCTCCATTCAGAATGTCCCACCTCTGTGGTAGATATGTGTGTTGTATTTTAATAAATGTGAGTAAAATTATTAAATTACCAAAAGGTAATGCAAGAGTACTTATCATTTTTATCTTTGCATTTCTAGTCACCGCACCTGATAATTTAATTTAATTTTATCTGTATTAACATCAGATATTGGATGATTGATGCATTTCCTAGGCACATATCCACCGTACAATTCATGGACATTTTGTAATGTAAGTCATACATTATATTTTATGGACATATTTCTTTATAAGCGCTATTTTGGGAAAGTGATATGTCTCTTATCCTACTCCATGCAGGAGGCTTCCTTTTCAGTCCTAAATCTCCTGCTTTCTGGCATTAACTTCCTAATCTCCCATAGTCTTCAGATTCCATCAGCAGTTTCTTTACAAGGACAATGATTTGCTGTTATCACTGTCGCTGCTCTGGTCTGGAGTCTCTGCTGGTGACTTTCATTATCCCAGTATTAAGGGTTAGGCTAAATACACACAGGCTGAGTCCCAGAGATATGGTATATTATGTGTTACTAACATGACAAATTCTATATTGGGTTAAATCCCATAGAATCACTGGGATAGTGGTGCTCCCAGGAGTATTATTGTGTACTCAAAATAACTGGAAAAGGAAAGAAGACTCTTTTTGTTGGGGCAAGCTCATAAAAACTTGTATTTTATTTGGGTGCATTAAAATGTATCTATACTATAACTATGGATTGTGCAGGGGATGCAGTTGCTATGGTGCTCAGAGGGATGGGGGGCCCCAAGGCAACCCACTACACCCATGATAGTTGGTAACCCGGCATGTTACTTACTGGACAGAGGACGGAGGTGGACGGTGAAGCCGCTTCATGTGAAGACTGAAATCTAGCAGCGGTGCTGCTGCTAGCTTCCAGAGTCTGCATATGACGTGGCTTTTCCTCGCACCTCAATCCGTCCTCCATCCTCCATCGCCCAGTAAGTAACATGCAGCAGCCACAATAAAAGCTATGGGAGGGGATAATGTTATCAAGGAGGGGGACACAATAAAGGCCCTGCTGCAGCAATCATAAAAGATAAAACAAATGGAAACATTTTTTAGAGGGTGCAGTGGGATTACCTTGGGGTCAAGGTAAAGCCGCCGGGCCCCATAAAAGTTGTATCCCCTGCACTCTCTATAGTTAGAGGGTCCAACCTGCCTGTCCGTCTATGACCCCTATCGTCCATTTGTCCATTTACCCCTCTCATCAGTCCGTCAATGCCTCCGTATGGTTCTCTATCCATTCATCTCTCCGTCTATGCCTCTGTTAACTCGACTGTCTGTGCCTCCACCCTGTAATCAAATAGTGTCTCTCATAGCTCTCTCCTGCCTCTCTCTCCCTAACACACTCTCTCTGTCTCTCTCTTTCTCACTGATACTGTCTCTCTTTTTCTCTCATTCCATCTTTTTCCATGAAAGCTCTCTCTCTTTCTCTCTCCCTCCCCAACTCCCTTCTTCATCTCTCCCCGTCACCCTCTTTCTCTCTGAGGGCCAGATGTACAGTATCAAGCTTCAAAAAGTGATAAAATGGAGAGTGATAAACAACTAGCCAATCAGCTCCTGCCTGCCACGTCACAGGTTGGGTTTGAAAAATGACAGATACATACCCTCCAACATGGCCCATTCCATTAGGTAAAAAATTCTCTGTTGCTGGACTTCCTTACCAGTGGCAGTTGCAGAGGTGGGGCTGCAGCACAGTCCAATATTCAAAAAAGGGAGCCACACCTCAAACATCACTGTCCTGGATTGATGTGACCCCCCTCTTTGAATCTTGGACTGTGCTGGAGTCCAATCTCTGTAACTGCCACTGACAGGGAAGTCCAGGAACAGAGCATTTTATACCTAATGGAATGGGTCATGTTGGAGAGTTTGCAGATAGGAGCTGATTGGCTGGTTGTTTATCACTCTCCAACTTATCACTTTTGAGGCTCTAACTCCCCTCTCTCTCCTGTAACTAAGGGGCATTACAGCATCAAAGGATGAGGCGGGGGATTTCAAGATTTTTCTATGGGGCCTACAAAGTTCTACAGACCATGCGTTTGCCAATGTTTTTCCACTGAGAATCTCTGGGATGAAAGGAAGTGACAGGAGTGTTCTAGGCTGACTTGACCTTCTTAAGTGTCACAGTTGGTCACTGTAAATTAAGGCGGAATGGAGAACATACCGATTGCTGTTGCCCAATATCTTGTCCAGGAACTTGACTAGAAGAAAAACACGAGCTAAATGCATGAAATATCAAATTAAGTAGAATTAGCATAAATCTGAATATTCTGACCCTCAGAAATCATTATTAATAATCTATCGGTTGCATAATGTATTAGAAGCTTGCATGAAGTATATATCTATTTTCGAGAAGAGCTTGAAGCACCAAGTCATATATTCAATAGGTGGCAGCATTTGCTCGCTGCAGATTACGGTACATTAAGATAAGTATATTCACTCTATTTAAAAGTTGGCCTAAAGCTGTACGTTCTGACTACGCCATATGGCTGAGTCCTTAACCTACAGAAGAATAATAGCACTGGAAAATGTTTGTCATCTTAACATTAAAAATAAGTAAGACAGAATACTATATATACTATTACGAGATATTATGCACTTAAAGGGAAACAGATGTCGCAGCAACACAATATTTGCAGAAATTTAAATGGTTTTAATTGTAAACGAAAATATTTGCAAATGAAAAATAATTTTACCCTAAGCAGAATTTTTTGTTTTCTTAAAAATTGATGTCGTACGTTTCCAAACAATGAAAAATATCTGTCATAGGAAATATGGAAACAGAATTAGACAGTCAAAACTCTGGAGCCTTTGTATTTTTTTTAAGTCCTTGTTTGTTGTTATTATTGTTGTTATTATTATTATTATTATCAGTATTATTATTACCTATTATTTATATAGCGCACGCATATTCCACAGCACTTTACAGAGAATGTTTGAACACTCACATCAGTCCCTGCCCCAGTGGAGCTTACGATCTATATTCCCTACCACATGTACACGCACACACATAGTTTTAATATTGTTGGGAGCCAATTAACCTACCAGTATATTTTCAGATTGTGGAGGAAAATCAGAGTACCGGTAGAAAACTCATGCTGGTAGGAGAAAATATACAAACTCTGCACAGTTAGGGCCATTA
The DNA here is from genome assembly GCF_055691185.1 of Crinia signifera. Classification (NCBI taxonomy): domain Eukaryota; kingdom Metazoa; phylum Chordata; class Amphibia; order Anura; family Myobatrachidae; genus Crinia; species Crinia signifera. Next base: position 298,759,920 of record NC_139219.1, read on the forward strand.
CGGGGAACAAACCTATACCTCAGTACTGTGCGAATACATACAGATGGCCGTCAGACAGGATGCTGCCAGTCAGTGGCGGCTTGTACCTTATTGGCTGCAGCGGGGGTACCGCAATTCAGGCACCACCTCCCCCTGTTGCCGCTGCTGCTACTTCCTCTCCTACCGGCGCCTGTGCTGTGATGACAGGCACTGGGACTGGCGCATGTGCAGTACAAATGTGTACTGCGCATGCGGCCAGCTTCTATGGGCTGCTTGGGCAACAGCCCATAGAAGCAATCTTGGTCCCGGCGCCTGTACATTATAAGTTACAGGCACCGGGACCAGCGCGTGCGCAGTACCGATATAGGTACTACATATGCGCAATCGCCGTTTTTGCACAGCAGCCCGCACAAAGGTGGGCCGGAGGGAGGGAACACCTCCGAATGGGACTGCCTTTGTGACTGGCAGGTCGGACTTTCAATTGGAAGTCTGCATCTGGCTTCACTACAGTGGAGGATTTTACCTGGGGGGGCTGCAGCCCTGCAGCCCATGGGTAAGTCAAAATACCAACAGCAGCATCTAAATGAAGGGAATCTTGAAAGGGGTCCATTAAGTATCCTTACCCTCACCCGGCCCAAACGCTCGCGCATCCATTGCCGCGAATGGGGCATGCAAGCGACTTACAAGCACGTGTGCCTCATTCACGCCACGGCGCACCGAAAGATTAGCGTGGCTCCATTTGTAGCTGAACTTATAACCCCCCCTCCCAGTGTACATCTGGTATAGTCTCCCTTTATAGTAGTTTTTTGTGGTATTCAGCAAAAGGTTCAATTCCTTTGGGTTCAATTCCTACCCCTGTCCTGTGGTCTATAGTGTCTTTCACCCCTGCTACTGCCCACTCTGAGAAGGAATTACCACACGGATCCCTCCCAGCATGCACCGTGAGCATGCACAGACGGACTCCCGAGCCTCTGACCCAGATGGGCCTCTGACCCAGATGTTCATGTCCATGGCAGCACTTTGGAAAGGACAGATGCTTTAATTTCTCTATTGCATCCTACAAAATGATAGGCAGAATCTGATTGATTGCTATGGGAAACCCTGGGGCCCCGTCCCTTAATGCGGCAGCCCGGCTTGTCATAAGCCGGCGCCGCAGGCTGTAATACAACAGCCACATGGTTGGGGGTGAGGTGGTGGCACAGCGGAGGAGAGGAAGACAGCAATTAACTCAGCAGCGCTGCCCGGCGCTAATCACTGGCAATCCCAAGAATTTTACGGGTTTGCCAGTCTGGGCATTAAGACATAGCCCGGAAAATTCTCGGGATTACCAGCGAAGATATTGAAAAGCTTTTATAAATTTACCCCCAAATCTCTCCCTGTCTGATTCTAACACCCTACTGCATTCCTTCAAAGAATGTTTATGCATTAATCAATCCACTTAGAAATCAGAAAGCCATTTAAAGAAAGACAGAAAAAAATGGTTTTGTCTTATACCTTTGAGATGGAGTAATAGTTACCTGACAGGGATTAATCCCCAGCACCTGAAGAGTTACTAATCCCATGCAAGTAATTACTGCAGTGAGGGAAAGATGTTGCTTCGCAGGTAACGTGCGTTTCTTTGTCACCTGTGACTGTGTTTATCTCCTACCCATTCCTGAGCTGTGCTTCCATATTGTTCCCCTGCTTGCATGGGTTACAGGATATAGAACAGTCATGCTGATTCGGCCTTGCTATGAACGCTGTGAAAACTGCGTTCTTGTTCACCAAGTGTGCCCACCTGTCCTCATTTACATAGAGCCTGACTGTACAGATGAGTCTTATTTATCTCCTGTGGGCTTTATCTTTATCCATATGGCTTGGAGGCGGCAGTTATAGATGGCTGCACTTGAGATCAGCGTGGTGACCTACCTCCCACATAATAATCTTCTCGCAAATACTAGTGAAGTGATGGCAGATTAGTGTAGTGCTGGGGAGCAGCATCACTCCAAGGACAAAGTTGTTTTAAAAAATCTACTGAATACCAGAAACGGTTCTGTGTTTGGACCCAATGAATTCAACTGCCATTGCTGTGGCCATCGTTATTCTGCCTGTGGTGATCTCTGGAGCTTCCTTGGTGGCAGTAGTTAGCTGCACAGAACATGGAGAACAAGGCAAGTGCCCTGGCTCTAGGTCCAGCAGGAAATGTAATGCAAAACCTAACCTGGTATACTCTGTGCTGTATAAACACAATGCAATAGCCTTATCCAGAAACCGAAAAGGAAGGAGGTTTTCTCTTCGGACATGGCCCTATGCCGGCCATGTTCCTTCAGTGCATGACATCACCATGTCATGCAGAGGGTCGTGAACACCAGGACCAATATTTACAGCACTGTCCAGACCATCTTCACAATGCTATGGGGCCTGTAAAGCTAAGCACACACACTTTTTAATTATTGGGTTGATTTGCCAATCATTTAGGTATCACCCTGATTTATCGATTAGTGTTTATGGACAATCGTTTTGGTGTTTTGACAATAAGTTGGGAAGATCTTGCCCACAAACATGAACGATTGACTTTCCAATCTGTCGTTCCAAAGCAAAAATCTTGGCCACAATCTCTTGATATGGAGCAGCGCTTGCACATTCTCATTAATCAGACCATATTTCCTTTGTTTTCTTGTCACCATCCTTGTGGGCAGGCATATTGAGGGCTATCTTTCCCACTGGGCTAGGTGGGCTATTGAGCAGTCTAAGGCAAGGCAAATCAAAAATAAAATGTTGCTTATGGCACGAGCCAGCATTGGCCGGGATCCCTCCTCCTCCTGTCTTCCACCTCCAATGGTCGCACGTAATGCCATCAGGCCCAATATTATCAGTGTGTAGCACTGAGAGAGAGGTGAGGTTGTGTAAGAAGGGGCTCCACTGCACTGCTTTAGTCAGGGGCCCACAATGCTGTTAGGATGCCCTTGAGCATATTCAAATGCAATGTTGCAAAAAAAGTCTACCCTGCTACCTGCTTTATTACATCTATCTGTTTGATTCCACCCTTTCAGGTTGAGAGGAGTCTGCTATGACTTTAGCCTGGTGTTCCTGTTGTTCATATGATTATCAGTATTTATGCAAACAGGATGATCTGAATTTGGCTAATGAACCTTGGGCTCACGTGCCCCTTATCTGGGCCTGTTTTTAAGAGACAGTCAAGGAACATAGGTCTTATTTTGACCTACCACTTATGCTGAAGAAACAGGTAGGTGTTGAAGGAATGTGGCTTCAATGACTGTTATGCATTCAATAATGGTAGTCCCCAAAAATGTCCTTTGTAAGTATTGCCTTTTTTACACCTCTCACACCCTGATATAGGACAGGCATTAATTAAGCAATTATGGCAAAGATGTGCTCTAAAGAGTTGGGCCTTGTCTGATGGATGCGATTGATGTTGAGTCAACATTTTGCTTGTATCTTCTGTTCCCAGCAGGAGGGCAAGTACTGAAGGGACAAATGTTTGCCTATGGATGCTCTGCCTTGTGTGTGCGTGTTTATCCACCTGTGGGTGCATGTTGTTATCAGAACCTCTACAGCAGTGTAGTTCAAGTAGCGAATGCCACTGGTCGGACTGAGGTTGTTTAACACCCTGTCTGACACATTATTACTACCTTAATCCTAGTGAGTCGTAGATGAAAATGTCAGAATCCCTTGCTAACTGGTATCTCAATTACTTGTGTGGTCTCTCTCTTCCATCTTCAGTAATACCTGGTTCCTGATCAATGTACAGCTGTACCATCGCTGTTCAGCAGATATAGTTTTGCTGCTGATCCGCGATAGAACTCTGTCTGCACTGCTCCCTAAGAAACTCTAAAGCCACTATTTGCTTCCTTACTGTTAACGTCTCCAACAAAACTGACTGAAAACACTGCGGTTCTTCGTTTCCCACTCTCAGGCGGTGATGGGAATCTTGATCATCCTGATCCACTAATGCCTCTCGGTAGCAAGTATAATACAGAGCGGAGGCATGAACCCCCTACACTGATCTTTATTGCTGGTATTAACTCCTTCATCTCTCCTGGTGAAGCCAGTGTGGGTTTACGTGCCATTCAAAAAACATGGCGTACATCATTGTAGAACTTATGAATAACTTCTAATATTCTTATACGTTACAGATGGGGTACACTAACCCCTAATATTTGTTTAAGCTGTTTTTGACTAATCTTATTGCTTCCCATAATGTACGTGACAACCTTAAGGATTTCCTGCATACGGATCAAGGAACTTTACCCTGGATACCGGCGGAAAAAGTAAGAAACACAAGGAGAAAGTTACAGAAAAGGATAAAATCTGGCTTATCTCCCCATGATTGATAACTCAAGCTTTACTCGTACAGCGGGAACAGTCAGAGTGGCTAGAGCAGAAAACAGATGTTCGCTCCGCTCCTTTTCAACAGAATCTTACATTACCCTTCAGGCGAGCCAGGTGGCTTTAGATCTATTCGGTATCTTTTTGCTTGAACTATCTCATTCCTGCTTCATTTCGGGCCAGCCTTACTGTTCCTCTCTTGGGGTGTACGCGATTAGCTCCAATAAACTCTCCAAAGCAACATTTGAAAAATTATGCCTTAAGTGTTCAGTGGAAAAAAAGCAAGCTGTTAGCTAAGAAGTGTTTAGAAGAGCTTGGCTGGTACTTTGCAGGTGCGGAGACTGGCATGGTGCCAGGTCATGCTGGTGTCATAGGTTCTGTATTAACATAGGGTTTGTATTAACATTTGTCAGGCATGATAAAGTTTCTTTAGAATAATCTTTGGAAAAAGAGGGGGGGGGGAGAAACAGTTGGCATCTGAAATCCATATGAGAATAATTCAGAACGCGGGTAAGAATCTAATGCTGCAGCAGAAATAGACTTCAATTACCTCATTTCTTTAGATTTGTTAAATGTGTTTTTAACACTGACACATCGAGAAGAAACTGTCTGACATCCACTAGGAAGATATACAATATATTGGTGCCTAATAAAGGATTTGTATTTGACAGTTATTCTTTTAACTCTATAATGCCATGTAGAATGTATTGGTAGTCCTGCTGTTTCTTAACTACTCTGACAAAATTTGGGGGTGATTCATGTCAGCTTGCTAATTCAGTCTGGGGACCGATGGTGTGGCCCTCTGCATACATATCGGTGAATATACGTATGTGCAGAGCTGCTGTGCAAACAACTTTATGGACTATCAGAGTCGCTGAGGCGCTTACAGACATCTGGGTGGCCAGTGGGCACATGGGGAGGTCCAGCATTTCCTGGGCATGCACAGAAAAACTGTGGGTGCGGCCAGAAAAACGCTGGGCGTCCCCATATGAACGCAAGCAGGTTGAAGCCTGCAAGGGGTCCCATTCTCGGACACTAACGAAACACTCAAATGACAATCGGGCACATGGTTTAGAGTTCACAGTTGAAACACAACTCGTAATGGGGAGTTATTGGATTTAGTATTAACAAATAACATAGATTTAGTTTCAAATACCACAGAAATAGAACATCTAGGTAACAGTGACCATAATATGATCTCACTGGAAATCAACTTCTGTAATCTACAACATACAGGATAAAATATGTAATATTAGGAAAGCTAACTTCGATTTATTCAGGGACTCTTTAAAAGAAATAGAGTGGGAAGTGTTATTTGAGGGGAAGAATGCTGAGGAAATGTGGGAAACACTAATACATTTACTTGATTCATTAACTATTAATTAATCCCTAAAGGCAATAAGGGCAACTTCAATAAGAAAAAGCCACCATGGTTGGACAAAAAATTAAGGACAGCAATTAACAATAAGACAAGAGCATTTCAATTTTACAAGGATAACATGAATGAGGAGGCGCTCAGCAAATACAAAGAATCAAACAAAATTTGTAAAGGGGTAATCAAAGTAGCTAAAAAGGAAAATGAAAAGCACACAGTCCCTTATTCAGATCTGATCACAGTACAAATATGTTCTCATAATGGACAAAACCATGTGCACTGCAGGTGGGGCAGATGTAACATGTGCAGAGAGAGTTAAATTTGGGCGGGGTGTGTTGAAACTGAAATCTAAATTGCAGTGTAAAAATAATGCAGCCAGTATTTACCTAGCACAAAAACATAATAACTCACACAAATCTAACTCTCTCTATACATGTTATATCTGCCCCACCTGCAGTGCACATGGTTTGCCCATTTTGAGAACAAATTTATACAGCAATTAGATTTGAATAAGGCCATAGCCACTGAGAGCAAAACCAATCCCAATAAGTTTTTCAAATACATCAATAGTAAATGAATAATTAAAGAGAACATAGGCCCATTAAACAACATAAACGGTAATAACATTACAGAGGATAAGGGAAAAGGAATTGTTAAATGAGTTTTTCTCATCAGTGTCTACTAGGGAAGAGCAGAAAGTGAAGCATACAGGTACCACAAATGGGAAAAGCAACCCAGATCTTAAAATCACTTTCACAACAGAGAAGATAACATTACGGCTCAGCAAAATCAAAACAAACAAATCCCCAGGTCCAGATGTGACTCATCCTAGGGTACTAATGGAATTAAGGGAGGATTTAGCAACACCACTGTGTTACGTTTTTGAGAACTCATTATCATCTGGTAAGGTACCAAAAGACTGTAGAATAGCGGAGGTACTGTAGTACCAATATTCAAAAAAGGAAAAAGGGATGACCCAGCTAACTACAGACCTGTGAGCTTAACAGCAATATTGGGTAAATTACTTGAGGGATTTTTAAGGGATGGTATCCAAAAATACTTAGAGCTTCACAGGCTAATCAGTATTAACCAACATGGGTTTGTGAAGAATCGTTCATGCCAAACAAATTTACTAGGCTTTTATGAGGACGTCAGTATCAACCTTGATAATGGAAATGCAGTAGACGTGGTCTTCCTAGATTTTGCTAAGGCTTTTGACACTGTTCCACATAAGAGGTTGATAAATAAAATGGAAAATCTGGGACTAGGGGAAAGTATTTGTAGATGGGTAAGGAACTGGCTGTGTAATGGAGAACAAAGAGTGGTTGTAAATCACGCAGTATCAAATATCATACCAGTACTAAGTGGAGTGCCACAGGGGTCGGTGCTTGGTCCCCTTTTATTTAATATATTTATTAATGATATTGGGGTGGGTAAACTCAGCAATGTTCCATCTTTGCTGATGACACAAAATTGAGCAGAGTAATTAGATCAACCGAGGAAGTCTCCACGCTTCAGAGCGATCTTAATAAATTAGATGAGTGGGAAAAAAAGTGGAAAATGAGGTTCAATGTGGATAGATGCAAGGTTATGCATCTTGAGAAACATTACCAATGTGCTAGCTATAACCTAAGCGGGGAGGCACTGGGTATTTCAGAACTTGAAAATGACCTAGGAGTCCAAATAGACAACAAGCTGGGGTGCAGTGCCCAATGTCATATAGCAACAAATAAGGAAAACAGAATACTAGCATGCATAAAACGGGGCATGGAAACTAGGAACTCAAATGTAATTTTTTCACTGTACAAAGCTTTGGTTAGACCACAACTAGAATATGCAGTACAATTCTGGGCCCCACACTATAAAAAGGACATCATAGAACTGGAGAAAGTCCAGAGAAGAGTAACAAAGCTAATAAAGGGAATGGAGAATTTAAGCTACAGTATGAAGATAGATTGAAACATTTACGCTAGAAAAGAGACGTTTAAGGGTGGACAAATATATCAGGGGACAATATAAGGAACTGTCAGATGCCCTTTTTACTGTAAGGAAGGACTCAAGGACACAGGGTCATGAGTTTAGATTAGAGGAAAGAAGACTTCGTACCATTAGAAAAAAACGTGTTTTTTTTTACAGTCAAGGCAGCCAAATTATGGAACTCTCTTCCTGGAGAAGTGGTGTCGGCAGACACAATAAATATACTTTTAAAATAAGGTGGACAAACTTATTGGTTATAAATATACAGGCAATGGCGTAACAATAGCGCAGCAGACCCCGCAACAGCAGGGAGGCACTAACCAAGTGTGGGCGCCCAGGGTCTGAGGGAGCTATTGCTACACTGCTTGTGGCTGGGAGTCGGTAGTGGACCCACAGGTTTACTAACCTGGTCCTCCTGGCTGTCTCTCCTTATGAAAACTATGCCTTACAAAATGGCCGCCCCCCTAACGCAGACAGTTTTTGAGGATGCTGGAGGAGGCCGCAGGAACTTGAGGGTCTCGAAATTTCCCGGGGGGGGGGGGGGGGGTTATTGTTATGCCACTGCATACAGGGGTACAAACAATAATCATAATCTGTCCTTTAACAACATGGGATAAAGCTAATACACCAAGGTTGAACTGGATGGACGTGAGTCTTTATTCAGCCTTAAAAAAATATGTAACTATGTAACATTGGGGCAGATGTATTAAGCCATAACAAGAGATAAATGCAAGTGTGATAAGGAGAGATAAACGTGCAGCCAATCAGCTACTTACTGACTTTTTTCAAACACAGCCTGTAACATGCTAGTTAGGAGCTGATTGGCTGGATGTTTATCTCTCTTTAACACATTTGCATTTATCTCTTGTAAAGGTTTAATACATCTACCCCTATGTAACTGAATAGCTCAGCCAGCCTGCAAAACCTGAGGGTTACTCAGATGTTCACTCAAGTAACTTGATGCTACATCTGGAGCCATCTTAATGTATGGGCATACTGTGCAGCTGAAGAATGCAGCCATAATTCTCTACCTGCTCTCATCTTGCTGAGTATTGAATGGCTGGACATATCACAAGGCTTACCTCCTAACTGTCCCGATCTTTGCAGGACGGTCCCATTTTTTTCGGGACAATCCCGTGTCCCGCCCAGGGGTGGCACTGTCCTGTGGCAGAGGGGGCAGGGCAGTTGAGGCAGTTGCTGAGAAGAGCAGCAGGAAATAGAGGCATGCCCACAGCGTCTTTTCAGATAAACAGAGGGACTGAGGGCATGGACAGATACGGGGGTGGGGCCTCATGGGAGTACCGCAATAATAGGCCATGCCCCCAAGACAGGCGCAAGCAGATGCCTATTTAGCAACCTCTAAAGCTGCACAAGGATAGTCCCTGTATGATAACATTTGGAGAGACAGTGTGGGACCCCACGAGGGGGTAAGTTATGATTCTGTAAAACCTATTCCCATGAGTGGGTGTGTAGGGGCCCCAGCGCACTGCTTTAGCCAGAGCCTACAATGCTGTTACGGAGGCCCTAACTGCATCTTTGGATGCAGCTGCAGAACACACAAGCATGCAGGGGACATCTACAGTTCATACGCCTACTGCTGTCTTTGCATATTTCATCCAGCAGCTGCTGCAGGTACTGCGCCCATATCTGTATCAGACCCATAAGCAATAGAGCAGGGGAAGAAATACATATATCGCGCATGACCAAATTAGAAAAATTTGGATGCATTAGAAAAAAATGATTAACATGTTCTGTATGAAATTCCATCATAAATAGTTGTTATAGTTCTGCATAAAAGTACAATGTCCACTGCTGCAATTAGTTGGGATTTTGTAGCTTTTATTTCACTTGTTTATTTGCTATCTACTCTTTTTTGCAGACTAGATGAAAAGAGTAAGTTTGTGCGCTACTGAGGCATTACCAACTGACAGATCTTAAAGCGTTTTCTGAAATTGCTTTGTAAATCCACTGATACTCCAGAGATGTCGTCTTCCTCTTAGATGCATTCTAAACCTCATTATCTTCCAGTTTAGCTCAGTATTCTGGCCAACTGTCAGATGGCTTGTGAATGCTGCTGCTAATGAACTACAAACTGTCGAGGGGGACAAAAGTGCTTGGGTCCGACTGTAATATTATCCAACTGGAGATTTGCTGCAGCATTTTATCATGTATATGGCGTGTGATGACAACTTCTAATCGAAATAAACAGAATCAATTTCAATCTCTCTATTTTGGATGACATTTACTAAATCATTTCGCTGCCCAAAAAAAGGGGAAAACGTAGAAGTGGATTTTGCCGTGATTTTAAGTTTTTCTATAGCAAGGTTATTCTGTAACTGAAGGGTATCTATGAAAACAAAGTGACGGGCGAATGTAGATTAAACGTCTTAGGGCCGGTGGTTGCTTCAATTTGGAGCTTATTCAGGTCTGTTCGGATGGCAGTATATGAGTTCACGTTCCACATTATGTGGGTGTTCCCCCGAAGCCTGCGAATTGAGTAAAACATCCATTCACAGCCAGTGAACAACACAAGCTGAGAATGGGTGGCAGCCAGGCTACCATTCACAGTCAGTCCGTTAGTGTGGCGGTGTCCACGTGCATGATGGGCTCTGAACACTTGCAGCCCAGCAAACAGATCTGAATTGGGCCCTCTGCGTGGGATTTGGTCACTATGTTGACAGTACAAAAGTCGACATGCATTATGTTGACCACTGAAGCTCTACAGGCCTTAGGCCAACATATGAAAAAGGTTGTCATGGCTTTATTTTGACAGGGTCATTAGGTCGACATTGGGAAAGTCGGCAGTCAAAAGGTTGACATGGGGTTTTCATGTTTTTTAAAGCTGACATGTGCTGACAGGCAGTGTTTCATGCGACGGGACATGGTGCACCGATACAGTGCCCATGTCGACATTCAGGACAAAAAAAAAGTGAAAAACCCATGTCGACCGTTTGACTGTCGATCTCCCCAATGTCAACCTAATGCTTGTGTTGACCTAACGACCCTGTTGACCTAAGGCCATGTCGGCCCTTTTTCATGTGTCAACCTAAGGCCTGGTGACCTTTAGTGGCCAACCTACAGTAATACATGTCGACCTTAGTTTGGTGCATGGAGTCTATCCCCTAACTCCCCCCCATTCCCCTTAAGGGTACAGGGCTCAGCCGGCGTTCCTAACACCCAGCATCATCGGGAATGTACAGCACAGTAGATTGCAGTGTGTGGTGCTACCCTCCAGTGACCGGCGCTCCCGTAGGCAAGTGCCTAAAGCCGCCTAGTGGTGACACCACCTCTGATCCCCAGCCCTCTGTATATAGGAGCAGTGGCATAACTAGACATTTGTAGGCCCCATAGCAAATGTTTATAAGGGCCCCGTGTGAAAAATGTATGCAGCAAATGTTACTTTTACAGGGAAGGTGAGCCCCTTTCAGCTGTGGGCCCCATAGAAGCTACACTTCCTGCACCTCTGGTAGTTACGCCTCTGTATAGGAGTACTGTACACTTTCAACCCTGACTGAGTAGAAATGATCTGAATCTGAGGAGCTGTCCGGGGAACCAGTGCTGAATCTGAAAATGCAGGGAGAAGGCCTGTGCAATCACATTAAACATTAAACAGAATGACACTAAGGGAGAAATTTACTAAAGGAAATTTGTAAAAAATGGGTGTATTTGTATCCAGAAATACACTTATTTTTTACATTTACTATCCCGAAAATACGGCAATTTGTATTCGTGTTGATAGCACATTAATACGAATACAAATTGCCGTATTTTCGGGATAGTAAATGTCAAAAATAAGTGTATTTCTGGATACAAATACACCCATTTTTTTTACAAATTTCCTTTAGTAAATTTCTCCCTAAAGGTGCCCACCAGGGGCGTAACTACCGTAGGTGCAAGGGGTGCAGCTGCTATGGGGCCCAGAGCTGAAGGGGGCCCATCTTTGCTGTCTAAGTAATATGTTTTACATACATTTATCACCATCAGTTGCTAAATAGGGGGCCCTTACAAACCTTTGCTATGGGGCCCACGAATAACTAGGTACGCCACTGGTGCCCACACACTACAATAATCTTTGGGGCGATCTGCTGATTTTGGGGGAAATTTACTAAACGAAATTTGTAAAAAAATAGGTGTATTTGTATCCAGAAATACACTTATTTTTGACATTTACTATCCTGAAAATACGGCAATTCGTATTCGTATTGATGTGCTATCAATACGAATACGAATTGCCATATTTTCGGGATAGTAAATGTGAAAAATAAGTGTATTTCTGGATACAAATACACCTATTTTTTACAAATTTCCTTTAGTAAATTTCCCCCTTTATGACTGATCACAGATTTTACTGCATAACGTTCGCAATCGCAAATGATCGCGATCCAATGCACACTCCAGCAGATACAGCTAAAGATTTGTTGGACTCGGGTGCTCAGGCACTGGGGTGTTCAGGTATTCAGATGCTCGGGCGGGTTCGGGCAGTCGGGTATTTGGAAGTTTGGGCGCTCAAGTATTTGAGCATGTTTGGGCGCATGGGTACTCAGATCATTTGGCACTGGCCAGATTCTGTTCACGGGGACGTGACAAACTCAACATGCCCTCCTACCCCCTCAGTTCTAGTGGTCCAGTTTCCCCAAAAGCAGGGGTGGCAGTGGGAGTGGTCTGGGTCCCCCAGTGGTGTTGGGCCGGGTCCCCCAAGCAGTGGAGTTAGTGTTGGTACTGGGGGAACCCTTGTGTGTGGTTAGAGGCCTGGGTGCCCTTGAGAGGAGGGACCCCTTTATTTGGGGGTCCCCACTTCCCCAATAGCCTCCATCCTGGGCTCACTAATTAGGGGAGGTAATGCTTTGGCCATGGGACCCCCCCGTCAAGTGTGTCCCAGGCTATGGCATTACACCCCCTGCTAGTAGAGCCCGATGCTATTTCTCAAACTACAGGGGACCCTCACTCGTCCCCCTTATCTTTAGAACCAGAGCAAACTCAAAGAGCCTGGTGCTGGTTCTGAAATTACGGGGGACCCCTACTCATTCCCCTCGTATTTTTAGAACCAGGGTCGGCTCCAAGAGCTAGGTGCTCGTTCTGAATATATGAGGGACCCCTACTCATTTTTCCACCAAAAACTGCTGTATCCTGCTGAAACGCAATGTGGGAACCCAAGCCTTAGAAGGTTTCTTTGCATTGTCAGTTATTCTGATTCCCCTGCCACAGTGAAAAATTCTAAAAGAAAGTATAGAACAGCCCTTGTGTTATAGGGGTTTATTCTAGTTCATTCTTTCTGACAAAATCCTTCTTAGATGGACAAAACCATGTGCACTGCATGGGGGCAGATGTAACATGTGCAGAGAGAATTACATTTGGGTGAGTTATTTTGTTTCTGTGCAGGGAAAATACTGACTGCATGATTTTACACTTCAATATAGATCTCACTTTGAAGAAAAACCCCACCCAAATCTAATTCTCTCTGCACAAGTTACATCTGCCCCACCCGCAGTGCACATGGTTTTGTCCATCTAAGAAGGATTTTGTCAGAAAGAATGGACTAGAATAACCCCCATAGTGAGGTATAAAAACAATGACACGATTAGGTATAACAAATGATTTAATACTAAAAAAGCACAGTAATTAATATAATTGCATGCTTATGTATAATACACAATAAAAAAATGTGCCAAATTTCACACCTATATCTCGTCTATATTGCACCTCCAAATGATTGGTATGGGAGATAACCACATAGAAGTCCGGTCTAATATCCAGCTAGTGGGGCAGAGTCCAGGCAAATTTTGTATCCGTAATGGTCAAACTCGGTAGTATTGTGCAAGCTTTAATTTGTGGAAGCCAATCCCTTGTTGGGGTGGTGAATGGTACCTGGAAGCTTTCCTTGGTGTATGCTGGTCCGGAAATAGGGGTGATTCAAAGGTAAAAGGCAAGCTCAATGCGTTTCAATGTGGAAGTGCCCACGTCTTCATCAGGAGCCACTCTGCCACTCTGCTCTTGATGAAGACGTGGGCACTTCAAGCTGAAACACGTTGAGCCTGCCTATTACCTTGTGCCTATTTCACTTAAATTCTCAATCTGCACACCAAGGACTTAAACACCCCTATTTCCAGACCAGCATACACCAAGGAAAGCTTCCAGGTACCGTTCACCAACCCAGCAAGGGATTGGCTTCCACTAATTAAAGCTTGTGGACCCCTTGCACAATACTACAGAGTTTGACCATTACAGATACAGTACAAAATTTGCCTGGACTCTGCCCCACTAGCTGGATATTAGACCGGACTTCTATGTGGTTTATCTCGTCCCCAACCAATCATTTGGAGGTGCAATATACAAACAGATGAGATATATCTGTGAACTTTGGCACATTTTTAATTGTGTATTATACATATGCGTGCAATTATATTAATTGCTGTGCTTTTTTAGTATTAGATCATTTGTTATAACTAGTCGTGTCATTGATTTCATACCTCACTATAACACAAGCGCTGTTCTATACTTTCTTTTTGTCTTTTTACTTACCTATCGGGGATTAACACCCCCCCATTTGAACAGCTGCCAATTGATTGCGCCAAGGTCCATCCTCCTTTTTTCCCCTACAGTGAAAAATTATCAATGGGACTATGCTTTCAGCATCGGGACTAAGAACCCATAAAATGCTGTGTGGCATAATAAAGGCAATAGACAATAAATAAACAATGGATTGAGGAAGATCATTGAGGTTTGGTTTAGGAACACCAATAGTTTATTTATCTGATTGCATTAAAGAAGAATTGTACCTTGTGCATTCTGTAAAGTTCTTTATCCAGCATATAACTCAGAACAAGACTTAATGTTGACGTAGTGGCAATCAGCATGGAATATCAGTCCCTCTTAAGACATACCAAGGATGAAAAGGATCATTTCAATTTCATATCTACTGTATACTGTGGAGTATAGTAGTGGAGGTCATGCATTTTATTCATGCCCCCTTTCTTCTCAACATGCTCCAATATGCTTAACAGTCTCATCCCCTCTTCTTCTCAATAGACTAAGATTTCATGTAATTCCTTTCTTTAATAATATCTTCAGCTCAAACATTGGGGGAGATTCTCTAAGAATCTCCGCCCCCCTTCGCCGCCCATCGCAATCATAATTATCGCATATGTTCTAACATATGCGATAATTATAGCAAAGGACAGCTCTTGCGTTAAGAGCTGTCCTTTGCGGTGAGAGTCGCCGGGTCCCAGCAGGTCCCGGCGGCTCTCCTCTCCCTCCCACACCCGGCGCTGCTGCTGCTGCGCCGGGCTCTCCTCCTCCCTGCACCCGGAAGAGGATCAGTGCAGGGAGGAAGTCACAGGTCTGGGCAGCACAGCTCTGTGCTGCCCGGACACAGGTGAGGGGGCGATGCGGGGCGGCGGGGGTCCGTGTGGGGCGGCGGGGGGTCCGTGCGGGGCGGCGGGGGGTCGTTGCGGGGCGGCGGTGGCATGCGGTAGAAGCCCATTGGCTTCTATGGGGCATTGCCAGATTTTTCTGGCGATGCCCCCCGCCGCGTTGACCCGGCGGGGGATGCTTACAGCATCCCAAAATGCGGTAAAAACCCCGATAACGGGGTTTTTACCGCATTTCTTGTTTAGAGAATCTCCCCCATTGTTACTGCACTATCTATTGATTGCTTTGTGGTCCACAGCAGCCATCTCCGTTGGAAAGCTCCTCTGTGAAGAGATCTTCTCCTAGACATCTTATATTAACATTTTATTGTCTAAGGTGGATATACAACCAGTCACTTAGTGCTTAGATGGGAGGAGGACATGGGATACGCACTTACTCCTGCTCACACGACATGATTGTTGATGGTATCGGTACCTAAAAGTTTGTGTAGCATTTTACCTCTTCTGATTGTGGGGCTGCTCCCCCCCTCTCCTCATCATGTCATCCCCTGTTTAGTTTATGAGTGTCCTTATTTAAAGGGACAGTACGGTTTGCCTAACTAGCATGCATTGGTCAGTCCTAAAAGGGGTATTGGTCATAGGGACGACACCATGACCACTAAAGGTCGGCAGAGCTTAGGTAAACACGTGAAATAAGTCAACATAGTTCAGGTCGACAGGGTCGTTAGGTCAACACAAGCATTAGGCCGAAAATGGGAAGGTCGACAGTCACAAGGTCGAAATGAGGATTTCACTTTTTTTTAGCCGACTTTTATCGAACTTCCGACCCTGTAGACATTAGCCATGTCGACCTATTTCATGTGTCAACCTAATGTATGTTGACCTTAATAGTGTCCACCTAGTGACCGTGTCCCCCTAAAAACAACTTTAATAGCGGAAACTTAGGGGCCTCTGTTATTTTTCTCAGGACGTTATGAAAAATAAAATATCTATGAAGAAGTTGGATCCGTTCAGTTTTTTCTCTCTTTTTTGTGGTGTGCTGTGCAGATGTAACCCATTTTATAAGCTTCGTTAATCCTGAATCCATACAGCATATAATCATTTTAATGGGCTTCATTTTACTAATTTGAAAAACACATAGGAAAGTAGTCTGCACAGTGAAGATATGACAAGTCATGAAACAATCCCCTTTCTAGTATGTTTTGTTTTATTATTACAAATGCAATCTTTAACTGTCTCCTTGTTCAGGGGGCTGTGAATAGGATTTCCGTTCTCGTGCCAGTGTCGCGCTTAGTGCCAGCGTTAGTGGATTATGGTAACATCCCATCCTCCTTGTTCCCTGCTACAGGTCTCCCTCTCCCTTCTCATGTTTCTTCCTGATAATGACAGCAAAATTTGAAACATACTGATAATTCGGTGCTTGAATAGCCGTACACAAGGATTACGTGGGATTATATTGGATTGATCTTCACTCTTGAGGAGATGTTATTACGTCAAAGACATAATCAGACATTGTCAGTTGTTTGATCAAAGACTTTGTGTCATTTTCAGGAATAAGAAACTGTTTGCTCAGTACGACCTAATTTTACTGACGCTGCTGCCATATAATAGCCTTATAGACAGTGAAGCAATACACTCTATTATGCCTGTATAGTCATGTGTATTTAATAGTCTGCTGTTATCTACAGTACAGTATGTGCAGGAAACCATGGGGCTTATATGCATACTTGCCTACTTTTTAAGTCTCCTCTTCGGAAGAACACCGGAGAGGAGACTATTCGCAGCACTTCTGGGGGTGGGGCTTGATGTAGATGTCATCAAGCCCCGCTTCCAGTACGGCAAATCCGGCAATTCGTGGGTCTTCGAGGAGGGGGTTGGGCTAAAATTTAGCGATTTCCATATTTAGTCACTCCCCAGAAAGCCGCAAATCACGGTAATTTAATGTTGCCACGGGGAAGTTGCAAGGGGGTGCGGCGGTTGCCCACTTTTCCAACCGCCGGATGGGGACCTGATTTTCCGCAGCCTCCCGGCCATTCCGGGAGGGTAGGCAACCCTGCTTAAATGTAATGTTACAGTTAATGTTTCTCTCTGGGAATTTTGAAACAATACTCTATTTTTCTATTACATTTCTATTTAACAAGATTTAAAGGGATGTGGTCAGGATTCTAACAGTCAGAATACAGTGGTATGTATGGGGGTTTAAGGTTAGGCTGCGAGGGGGGGTGGTTAGGGTTTTAGGATCAGGGTTAGGATTAAAATACTTACTGGTATTTGTCAGGAATTTGACCATTGGGATTTTGCAGTTGGCATCATGACCATCAGGGTTGGAACTGCTGGTACATTGTACTCAACCACCAAGATAAAGTATAAAAGATAAAGGTATCGTAATAAATGAATCACAGTTGGTATCCTCAAAGTCTCCAAATGTTGAACATTTGACATAAGAGTAACATGGCCAGCAGTGATCGTGTTTGACATTTATAATGTAGACACAAGGGGGGAAATTTAATAAAAGGAGAGATTCAGAAAGTGAGATGTTTGGTAAGAAATCTCCAGGGTTTTTTAAAGCGGCAATTATTCACACTGCAAAACCAGTTTGATTTTGCAGTGTAAATGATTGCCGCGTTAAAAAAACTGGAGATTTCTTACCAAATCTCTCACTTTCTACTGAGAACAATAGGATAGCCATGGCTAGCCACGGTGAGCCACAACCTAAGGAAGATAGTTGAGAGGGGCTCCATCTGTAGTATCAAATAATATCAATAAAAGCGTCACACAAAATATATTATATGTGTATAATGGCCTGCAAAATTGCAAGTCTTTTGAGGTGTAGCTAAACCATGGGCCAGCTCATTTACACTACACTACGCTTTTGTCTTATCTTGTCAGGAAAAATTAACCTTCATATGTCCTGCAATATAGTCAAATCTTATGGTATATATGCAGCTCTTGAATCATAGGTCATACCTCTACAAGGCGGCTCTAGGGAGGGGGTCCCATAAGGATAGATTTATTTGCTAGTGTGAATATCAGTAAAGTAGCCAAAGGAGATGGCAGTTAGAAATATAGATAGTGCTTGCCTCCTAGTGGCATGTCACTTATGCTGTTTTCTGTCTTGTCATATGATATGAGAAGGAAAAAAGAGAGCATGTCTTACCGGCATCAAGTTGGAATGCTAGGTAAATTCACCAATAACAGGCAAAAAGTCAAAGCAGGTGTCCTCTGATGCTGTATAGGAGTACAGAGTGATGACTGGTCTACTCAGATCAGGCCGTTATTGGTAGGAGAGAGTAGTAGTAGTACATTTATTTATAAGGCGCCGCAAAGTGTCCGCAGCACCGTACATAGCAAACAAAAAACAAATTACAAGGTAACGTACAGGGTGTGTTGAAAAATACAGTATAAATAGGGGTATAGTTGGTAGAAATAAAATCAGCATCAGTTCAGAAGTAGGTGTCAAAAATGTCGAGGAGACTGAAGATGAAGTAGAGGAAGGGAAGAACAGGACAGGAGCACAGGTTAGGTAAAGAGGTAGGGTGAGTATGTGAGGAAGGAGGACCCTACTCATAAGAGTTAACATACTAAAAATAGGTGGGTGGACGAACGAAAAACAATAGGATAAGTAGGAACGGAGGGGAACGGAGGCAGGATAGGAGGATCAAAAGAGGTTAGGAGGAGGGATAGGCTAGTCGAAAAAAGTGGGTTTTGAGGGAGCGCTTGAAGGAGGTAAGGGAATCAGAAAGCCTGATGGGTGGCGGGAGGTTGTTCCATTGCAGGGGGGAAGCGCGTTTGGTCGGTGGAGGTAAACTCGGTTTCACCAATGCTGATGGAGATAGTGGTAGAAGAGGGGATGTTCGGGGGATGGAAGATTAGAAGTTCAGTTTTAGCCATGTTTAGTTTCAGGAAGCGTTGGGTCATCCAGGCTGAGATGGCCGTGAGGCATTCGGAGACCTTGGACAGGAGTGATGGGGATAGGTCGGGGGAGGAGAGATAGATTAGGGTATCATCAGCATAAAGGTGATAATGAAAACCATAGTAACTGATGAGGGTGCCCATAGAGGTGGTGTAGAGGGAGAAGAGGAGAGGGCCAAGGACTGACCCTTGGGGAACACCGACTGGCTGCTGGGTAGTAGGAGAGGAGGAGCTCGGAGTGGAGACGGAGAAGGAGCGATCGGAGAGGTATGAGGTGAACCAGGAGAAGACCGTGCCAGTGATGCCAAAGGAGCGGAGGGTGTTGAGCAAGAGAGGGTGGTCAACAGTCTCAAAGGCAGCCGACAGATCAAGCTGGATGAGGATAGAGAAGAGGCCTTTGGATTTAGCCGATAGTAGATCGTTAGTGACTGGTCAGGGCAGTTTCAGTGGAATGCAAAGGGCGGAACCCGGATTGGAGGTAGTCTAGAATAGGGTTAGCAGTAAGGTGGCTTAGGAGATGATTATAGGTCAGATGTTCTAGGAGCTAGGAGGCAAAAGGGAGTAGGGAGATGGGCCTGTAGTTGGATGGAGAGTTGGGGTCCAGATTTGTTTTTTTGAGAATTGGGGAGACAAGAGCGTGTTTAAAGGAGGAAGGGAAGATCCCAGAGGATAGGAAAAGATTAAAGAGGTGAGCCAGGTGAGAGCAGACTGACGGACTGAGACGACGGATAATATTAGAGGGGATAGGATCGAGCAGGCAGGTGGAGGGAGAAGCGGATTGAAGGATAGAGTGGACTTCAGCAGCAGTGGTGGGGTAAAATGAGGACAGGGATTGGAAGGAGGGGAGTGGAGATGTAGGAGGGGAGGAGGGAGAGGGTGAGGTCATGGCAGCAGTGATGGCAGCCCTGAGAGAGGAGATTTTGGTTGAAAAGTAGGTAGCAAAATGGAGGGGGGGAGAGCAAGGAGTTGAAGGTGGCGAAGAGCCTGCGGTGATTGGATGACTGGGAAAGGATGAGGGACTTAAAGTAGGATTCCTTGGCCAGAGCAAGGGCAGAGCTGAAGGAGGAAAAAATGAATTTGAAATGGAGATAATCCGCAAGGGAGCGTGATTTCTTCCAGAAGCGCTCAGCAGTGCGAGAGCATTTTTTAAGGAATGATCGGGTGATAGGCGAGTGCCACGGTTGGGGGTTGGAGCATCGAAGGGGGATAGAGGAGGGAGGGCAGACAGAGTCCAATGCCGAAGATAGGGTGTCATTATAGAGGGAGGCGACGAGGTTCGGGCAGGACATGAGGGCGATTGGGGTGAGAAGAGGACACAGCGTGTTTGAGAAGGCAGCAAGATCAAGTGTGTTGACGTTATGCCGTGAGACAATGCGCTTGGGAGAGGGGGAAGCAGTGAGGGAGAAGGAGATGAGGTGATGGTCAGAAAGAGGAAAAGCTGAGATAGTGTAGTCAGTAAGGGAACAAGAGCGAGAGAAGACGAGATCGAGGGAGTGTCCTTGGATGTGGGTGGGAGAGGTAGTCCACTGAGATAGGCTAAGAAAGGAGCAGAGAGAGAGGAGTTTGGAGGTGCCAGGATCAGCGGGGTTATCCAAGGGGATGTTAAAGTCACCAAGAATGACAGATGGCAGGTCAGAGGAGAGGAAGTGTGGAAGCCAGGCGGCGAAGTTGTCAAGAAATTGGGAGATATGGCCAGGGGGGCGGTAGATTGCAGCGACACGGAGGTGGTAGGGGTAGTATAGACGGATAGAGTGAGACTCAAAGGAGGAGAAAAGGAGAGAGGGTTCAGGGTGAATGACACTGTGGGTGCATGAGGCTGAGAGGAGAAAACCCACGCCGCCACCTTGGCGACCGTCAGGCCTGGGAGTGTGAGAGAAAGAGAGGCCACCGTGGGAGAGAGCAGCTGGAGAGACAGAATCAGAGGTGGAGATCCAGGTCTCGGTGATAGCAAGGAGGTGGAATGCTCTAGAGATGAATAGGTCATGGTTGGCAGGGAGTTTGTTGCAGATGGATCTGGCGTTCCATAGTGCACAGGAAAGAGGGGGGGTGGGTTGTGTATTTATGTGGATAAGGTTTTTGGGATTGCAGAAGCGAGGGGGGGTCGTTGGGAGGGTGGGGGTGCGGGGGAGAGTGGTCAGGATAGGTATGGGATGGGAGGGGGGAGGAGCGGTTGGAGAAAGTGAAGTTGAGAGGTAGAGAGTAGGTGGACACAGATGGCACACAAAGAGTGTTGCCTGCGTCAGATGGTATGATGCTTCTGCTGTTCTCCCGTCATATATAAAATAGCTGAAGAGGAATGAGTAAACGCTGTACAGGCATTAGGCTAAATAAATACATTTATTTATGTGTCCATTTGGCCACAACCAAAGTTACGTCAACGCTCTATCATGTTGACATAATATCCATGTAGACGTGTGTATGATGTGAAGAAGCATAGCAACATGATGCATGTCAATATAACTATGTTGACATTCTCATGTTGACTGGAAGCATGTTGGCATGAGAAATGTCAACCTAACAGACAACACCCTTCAGATAAAGTAACACTGTTAAATTAATTGGAATGAAGAAATATTTGCATTCTGAAACTTGCATTTTATTCAACTTTTGTCTTTTTTTTGTACAATATATGAATAAATAACTGACTAGCAACTCTTTCCATTTTGGTTGAGTACTTTGTTAGACTGACAGTCATGTGAAAAGAAGCAAAGAGAAGGTTTAACTGCCTGCATTGGGGACTGAGGGGTAGATGTATGAAGCAGTGATAAGGGAGAAGAAGTGAAAAAGTGGCTTGTACTTTATCACCAGCCAATCAGCTACTAACTGTCTCTTTTTAGACCCAGCCTGTAACTTAACAGCCAGGGGATGATTGGCAGGTGATAAAGTACCAGGCACTTTATCACTTCTCCTCCCTTATCACTGCTTCATACATCTACCCCTGAGTGCAGTGAGGGAGAAATGCTTGGTATGGAGATCCAGCTGGGCCATTTGCAGGGGTATGGATCATTGGATAGACTTGAACTAGGTCGACAAAGCATTAGGTCGACATGACATGACATGCAGGAAGGTTGACATGTGTTAGGTCGACACAGTCATTAGGTCGACACAAGCATTATGTCGACATGGGAAGGGCAACAGTCAAAAGGTTGACATGGGGTTTTCACTTTTCTTGTCCCGGATGTCGACACAATCGACAAGGACACAGAAATATAGCACCATGTCCCCTCGCATGGCTCGCTTAGCTCACCGTGCTTCGGGCACGGTGCCTCGCTATGCTCGGCAGGGGGGTCTGGGGGTACTTGAGTCCCGGGCCCCGCCGCTCTGACAGAGAGTAGGGCCCGGGCAGGTCTATCCCCACAGCACGCATGGCCGCCAACACCCACTTTAACAAACAGCTGACCCCGGCCGCCTGCCCCACTTAACTGCAGCGGGCCACGGGTCGTCCACAGCTCTCCTGCTATTTTTAATAGTGAGAGGCAGCTGCCTGGGTAAAGTACCGCCCACCCCCCCACCGTGCGACAATGTGAAATACTGACGTCATCTCACCGCAGCGCCAGTCAGAGACGGATGAGGAGCCGGCGGTACCATCCCGAAGACTAGAGAAGGGAGAGCTGCATGTGGCCGTCCATCCTCCACTCGTCTGTGTGATGGTAATTAATTATTGTAATGCTAACAGCAGTGAGAGGGGAGCAGGGCTGGTGCTCTGAGCCTGTGGTGAAATATTGCTGAGGCTGGTGGTAGTGTTTGTGTGTGTGTTTAAACAACATTGTTTACAGTGTTTCACCCTCACAAAATAAAAACCTGGCATCAGAACCAGATTTTAATTTTTTGAGTGTGAAACACTGCAAACAATGATTTTTTGTTTTTTTTAAGGTAGTTAATATTTGTTGCGCCTGCACACACTTGTAAAGCCCCATACACACTGGATGATATTGGTCACAATGTTGTTCAGAAAGGGCTTACTGAACGATATTGTGAACAATACTGTCCAGTGTGTAGACTGTGCATCTTTAACAATGCTCGCATACGCGCCTCGTTAACGACTCCCTCCCTTGTCCAGCATATTTGGACGAGGGCGGACATAGTGAACCATGGCCATGCTGCAGCATGACCGTTGTTCCTCTGCCACTGTCTCCACACTCGTGTGTGGCATCGAGATGCCACCCCCCCCCCCCCCCCCCGCCACCAGCGGGATCACTGTATAGTGTATGGCCCTTAACACTGGGGGGCCCTGCCTATTTTGTCAGTCCCAGGCGCCACAGTTTCTGATGGCAGGCCTGATGCTCAGTAAACTATTTTATTCTCCCACCACACCCTAGTGGATGGTAGGGCACGAAATACTGCCTGTCAGAACATGTCGGCTAAAAAAAAAAGTTAAAAACCCCATGTCCATGTCTAATGCTTGTGTCGACCTAATGACCCTGTCGACCTAACCCATGTTGATCTTCAGTCGTGTCAACATTCCTGCATGTCGACCTTCATGCATGTCGACCTAGTGGTGTTGACCTAATGCTTGTAGACCTAGTGAACGTGTCCCATTTGCAGGCCTGGGATGTTACAAATGCCTCTATCCAGCTGTTAAAACCAGATAGTAGTGTTAAATCTGACCCCAGATAGACAGGGATGTAGGGGTGGGACTATCGTAACTTTGGTTTCCTCCCTGATATAATAGGAGTGGCAAAATACACCATAAATAGCACTGTCTTAATGATAGGAGCTTTACCGAGTTTCAGTTGATGTTGACTTGCCTACTCTCCTGCACCATGGCCCTTATTCAGATCTGAGCTCAGTACAAATTTGTTTGGAAAATGGGCAAAACCATGTGCACTGCAGGTGGGGCAGATGTAACCTGTATAGAGAGAGTTAGATTTGTGTATTTTACTTTGTTTCTGTGCTGGCTGCATTATTTTTACACTGCAATTTAGATTTCAGTTTCAGCACACTTCACCCAAATTTAACACTCTCTGCACATGTTACATCTGCCCCACCTGCAGTGCACATGGTTTTGCCCATTTTCCAAACCAATTTGTACTGAGCTCAGATCTGAATAAGAGTGAATGAGAGATTCAGAAAGTGAGAGATTTGGTAAGAAATCTCCAGTTTTTTTTAAAGCGGCAATCATTCACACTGCAAAACCAGTTTGATTGCTGCTTTAAAAAAACTGGAGATTCTTACCACATCTCTCAGTTTCTGATCTCTCATCCTATTAAATTTCACCCAAGGTATGTGTAAATCTGGGGATCCGGGAGGGCATTGTGTGCTCCATTGTGAGCCTGAGTGCTTTACAATAAGATTTCTCTGCTCCACAGCATACTGGCTGCTTTATTTTTACACTGCAATTTAAATTTCAATTTGAATACACCCCACCCAAATCTAACTCTCTCTGCATATGTTACTTCTGCCCCACCTGCAGTGCAGCATGGTTTTGCCCATTTTGAGAACAAATTTGTCTTGCGATCAGGTCTGAATTAGGCCCAATCAACTTTTTCTATTTTTTTTCTTGTTACAATAAGGCTGTCTGCAACATTTGTAACATTTTCCTCTCATCTGTATGATTTATCTGCAGTATGCTCAAAGGCCACTAGATGGCGCTTCCCACAAGTGTATTTATTAACATCTTCAAAGCAGTATTACCATTTAATTGTTCGCAATAACTCATCCTTTTTTTTTTTAAATGTGTTTTATATTATTAGATTAATGCTTATGTATTGCTTACATTTTCTCATTACCGGGATTTAATAAAAACAATCAATTGTATTTTAGACGTTGCCCATTTATTTTATGGCACTGCAGTACAATATTAATAATATTAATAACAGAAATATAATACGGTTTCATATGTGGTATATTCTGTACTCTACAATATTTGAAGATGCCTGGGGAGATTTGCAGTTCATTAGTGAGATATGAATTTAAAGGAGATTAAGGTATTTTATTTCTACCATACTTTTATATTGCCAGTACATCACACTCGGGGGGCAAATGTATGTAAAAATAAGCTAATTGTAGTTTTGACTAGTACAAAATCACATTGAGCTACGTTTACTAAGGATCATGTTTGATCTGAGTCTAAACATGATTGTCATCACAGGATACCTGAGAGTTTTTAAGATCAAATGCTTCAAAATGGGAGTTCGATACCTCCCAACTTTCACTGTCGGTCCAGCGTGACATTCGCGCGGGGCATTTGCACAGCGTCTTTTCCCCGATGACAAGTGGGTGGCAGCGGGAACTCCCAACTGCCCCCCCGACCGCGGGACACTGCTGGCCCCAGGCAGGATGCCTGAAGGTCCCCAAAAACTGGGACGTTCCCGTGGTAAACGGGACAGTTGGGAGGTATGGAGTTCTCATACACTGTCCTCATACTCTGTGAATTCATTAGCACCGCAAAAAAACAGCTCATCGCACTTGGTTCCAAGTCATCTTGGCCAGGGGTGCCAATAGGTTGTCAGGGCCCTGGCAAAAATAAGGCGGGGCCTATGGGAGGGAGTGGCCAAATCACAGTGGAAAAAAAAATAAACAAGAGAGAGAGAGAGAAGGCTTCCTGTCCTCTCTCTCCCCCCTGCAATGGGGGAGCAGGACTTGGGCCCTTCCAGCAAACCCAGGTCGGGGTGAAAAGTACCCGACCCCCCCTCCTCTCAACGTCACTGATCTTCCCCACAGCAAGCATGTATTTTTATTTTTTTATCAAAATGTGTATCTTATTCACAAAAATAGAACTGGAAACAACAAAACACAGTAGTTTGATAGATTGCGCTGATCACTGTGATGTTTCACATTTGTACATCTGTGTGTGAGTCTAACGCTGTAAGCGAAGTGCTGCAATGCTGCAGCCACAGCCTCTTCTAATGCCAGGTTCCGGTGCGCTTCATCTGTGACTTTGTACTTGTTATGGGGTGTTAAAGTCATAGCCCGCTGTACACTTCAGTGGTGTTTTGCGGCATCGGTGATGCTGGTAAGAGGTGCTATTTAAAGAAATATATGGAACAGTGGGCTGACATACCATGAGCCAGATGTACTAAGTTTGAAAAGGGATAAAATGGAGTGATAAATCAGCTCCTAACTGCCATTGTGTCTGCTTTGTTTGAAAAATGACAGGTAGGAGCTGATTGTTTAGTGGTTTATCAATCTCCATTTTGTCACTTGTCAGGGCTTACTACATCTCGCCCCATATGTGGTAAACTTACTAAAAAGGAAAATAGTTGATGTTCCGCAGAGCAACCAATCAGATTGTGTGTATTATTTCTGTAATCCGTCATGGAAAATGATAGACAGAATCTGATTGGTTGCTATGGACAGTATCACCTCTTTTCCTTTTTAGAAGCTTTAGTAAATTTACGTGTATGAGGACACATCTGTATTGGATCATGTGCAATATACAGTGACAGATATATGGGATTATGGACCTTGCTTTTGGTCAACACGTAATGCTGCAAATTCACAGCATTGCCTGTGGACTAAATGCCGCTGCCCTGACACAGTGCCGGCTGCCCCCTTGCACCCATCATCCATTCGCAGCCTTGGGTGCGGGGGAGAAATCCTTACCAGCAGATGAGTGGCTTTCCCGGAGATGAAGCGGGAGCTCGCTGCAGCACTCACCGCCGGGCCATACACACTGGGTGGCTTTCAGCTCAAAGTCGCCCAGTGTGTGTGTGGGCCTTTACACTTGAAACAGCAGATTTGATGAGCAGAAATAATACGTAATACTACCTCATTAACAGACACTTATTAACATGATACTGTATACAGACATTCCTCACTTAACGACCAGGTTCCGTTCCTACGACCCGGTCGTTAAGCGAATTGGTTGTTAAACGAACCTATAAAAAAAACCTTTATTCTTCTGAGACGCGGGTCGCTAAACAGGCAGGGCAGGTCGTAACTACAAGAGGGTAGGCGGGCAGGTCGTAAAGCAGAGCAGACGGGGTCGTAAGTCCGAGGAGTCATAACACAGACGCTAAACGAAGGCCCGGGTGGTCGATAAACAGGTAGGTCGTTAAGTGAGGAATGTAACATTAAACCAACCTCTATTACCACTTTTATACCAGCAAGCTGGCTCGCACCCATGATGTTAGACTTGGCTCCAAGCCTGGTGTGACTCGGCTCCAAGCCCGGTGCGACTCGGCTTGTGTCCCCTTTTAGACCGGCGTCCCAACCCGGCATAAAGCCGGGTGGGTGATGTTACCGGAGGCGGGACCTGAGCCGCCACTGGGAGATTAAAGCATCGCCCAGCACCGGGTTTTCCATGCAGCGAACGGGCCGGATTACCCATTTACACTGAACAGCAATCCAGGTTGAACTCGTCTTCATCCCTCAGCGCCTGCTTTGTTGAAATCCTGGGTCGCCAGATCTTAAGGTGGCCATACACACGCAGATTTATCTTCAGATCTGGCTGGTTGGAACAAAAACATGGTTATGGATGAGAGCAAATTACAGTAGACCATTTGCTTGGAAATGTTGGAAAACTGCCAAACTGTCACTCGTCCATAACCATGTTTTTGTTCCAACCAGCCAGATCTGAAGATACATCTTACTAGTGTATGGGCACC
Organism: Crinia signifera; assembly: GCF_055691185.1. Taxonomy (NCBI): domain Eukaryota; kingdom Metazoa; phylum Chordata; class Amphibia; order Anura; family Myobatrachidae; genus Crinia; species Crinia signifera. Next base: position 298,787,408 of record NC_139219.1, read on the forward strand.
TTTATACACCACCTGCAAACCCAAGATTTTGCCTGCTCCCGTGTAAAATGGGTATAAGGAGATATAACCTGTAATATTATAAGATTTGCAAACCACTTCAAGATCAGCCTTTATTTTTTTATTTTTTTTCATTGAGTATTTTTTCCTAAATATCCATTATCAAGATCATATACACTTCATAGGGCTGTAATATGTTATCATTAAGTATTTTTCTTTGAGAATAGACTCTTATGTGTTATCCCTCACAGGGTTACACCAATCCAAACTATATGAATTAATAATGGACCGCGTAGTCATTTCAGGCAATAATGCGAGTACACCAAACGTGACAACCCTGTGCTTTGTTGCAGACAGTTTGGCACAGCATGTGGACATCGCACACGTGTGCTTGACCCAATTTTAGGCATAAATAAAAACAGCATGTCAAAATGTTTTCCATTTTATTCTCTAAAGAAAATTGCTGCCATTTCGTCTTTCCTTTTCAAATAAGCATTTTCCGCAACCCCTGCTAGCAGCATTGGACATAACATAAAACCAATTTTCCAGCTTATAATGAGTCTCAATTTAAAAGATACATAGAGTATGCTTATTTTTCAATTTGTAACAATGCAGAACAAAGCGCATGAGGTTTTAAAGCCAACATAACATGCTGAATATTGCAGGCCCAACTAGAAGGACGCCGCTCTTTCAAGAGAACCTTATTGATAACTGACCGCACTGTGGGGAGATGTATCAAAGCTTGGAGAGAGCACCAACCAATCAGCTCCTAATGGTCATCTTACAGGCTGCATAAGAAAAATGACAGAAGCTGATTGGTTGGCAGTGTATTTCTCTATGGCATGTCTCTGTTATGCTTCAATGCCTGGATGTCTGTGGTCTTTATTCCTCCATCTCCTTGACCCCTAACTCCTGCTACATCTACTGTCTGTAGTATCTGGCCTGTTGTCCTTCCTGATGCCTCCGAGTCTCTCATCCATGCACCTATCTAACATAATGCTCGGCGCGGTTGTGCTCTTCACTCTCCCCAGCAATTAGCAGCCGGGGCGATGTATTAACAGTTACCTAGGCATTAAACCGCCCCTTCCACATTGCCAGCCCATAGCTAGCATTGTCCTATCCCCGCTGCAGGGTCAACGGTAGCCCTGCTGCTGGCTCCTGACTGCGCTCGAGATCACGTGATAAAAGCAATATCTCGAGCATGCCCAAAGAGACGGCCGGGGGTGCCGATAAAGAAGGCCGTAAATACAGGACATAATGGCTCTCCGTATCTGCACAAGATGTTTAATACTTCAGGCTGTAACGGGTGCCAGCTTCTCCTCATTATGCAGGAAAAGTGAGATCCATTATTTGTAACGTTATGGGCATAATTATACATCTGCCCCATTGTCCTTTCTGGCTTTTAAGAATTTCTCTTTCTCTCTCTCTCCCTCCCTCTCTTCAACCTACTGCACTGGCTCCTTAGAATCCAGTTTAAACTCCTCACCGGTCCGTATATAGCCCTTAACTACTCCTCTACTGGTTCCTCATACATCTCCAGCTTCATTTCTATTCCCATCTCCTCTCATATTCATTGCTTCTTTTAAAGATAACCACCTTACCTCCACTCCAATCACATTCTCTCAGATCTGCCTCCGTGGCTTCTCTTGTTCTGTTTCCGCCTCTGGAACTCCCTGCCTTTAACCAAGTCAGGCTTTTTACAAATCTCACTACAGTAGCTTCATTATGAACTTCCCTTCATTAAATCCTAGCAGCCCTCTACTACTAATCTCCACTTACCTTTCCACCCTTCCACCCTTCTCCCCAGTTTACCCTACCACTTAATACTGTAAGCTCTCATGGGAAGCCATCTTGCCCCCAAGCATCTGATCACTTACTGACCAATGGCGTGTCAGCCCTGGGCCCCATGACTGAAACCTTGGCACTATCCATGCCTCCTGTGCTCCTTGTCTTTTTGCCAAGACCCATTCTGTGACTGATACTGTACATTTGCTTTGATCCTCTATATAGGCTCATCAGGTGCTGAAATGCCTCTTATAAAACATGTATTTTCCTACTGTACTTACAGTATTCTGTCATTTTATCATTGTATTATGTTCTGCATATGTTAATTTCAGTGGTGTCTCCAGCAGTAGGGCTGCAGCATGGTCCAAAACTCAAATAGGGGAGCCACATCCACTGCCAGTGAGTCAGTTTGGAATGGCAGTTGGTGGCAGTTGCTGTGTTTTCCCTGTTTGAATTCTGAACTGTGCTACAGCCCTTCTTCTGGAGCCTCCCCTGGTTAAGTTACATTGTTACTATATATATTCATTGTACAATTCTGCTGAAGATCTTAGGCACCTTAAAAATAAGATGATAGAGTAGTGGTGGACTGGGCCAAAGGCTCCCTAATGCCTACCCTTTGCTTATAAGGTAAGTTAGCACCCTATTGTTACAATGTCTCCTGCCACCTCTACAGTATGTGTTTAATCTAATGCGCGCTCCACCAGGGGACAGTCGGAATTCCAACGGTTGTTTCTCTGACATCAGAATCCGACTGTCCGGAGCTTGACAATGGGGCAAGCGCATTCAAGCCCCTTGCGGGATCATTGTGCTCGCCACGCTTCAGGCTCATTGGCTCACTGTGCTTGCCACCTATTTTATTCTCCCTCTATGGGGTCGTGGACCCCCACAATGGAAAATAGCCCGTGTAAGTCGGGGTTCTGACTGTCGGTGAGTCATCCGGCACCCCCACCAGGGACCCTTCTGCTTCTGCACCACAACAATACGCTGCAGCGTCCCTGAAGTCAACAGAGCAGTGCTGATATATCATTAGTTCCTTTTGAATATCACAAGCTAATAGTCCAGCAGCAGTTGAGTGGGGGTAGTAAGATGAGTGGATATTATAAATGCTAGATAATGTTGAATAGATTAGTAATGATGATTGGGTATACATTGTGAGGGAGAGGGAGTGAGTTAATGAATTTAGTGGAAGTAATTACAATTATGGGTTTATTTTAATTAGCCTGAGGGGGTTAAGGAGAGGTATTAATAATAATTGGGTTAAGGAGAGAGTTAATTTTGTAAACGGGAATTATATTATCGGGGTTAAATGATGATGGGGAAGTTGTAATGATTACAATGAAAGGTTAATTAAAAGGATTTGGAGGCAACTATGACAAAGGTAAGGGGAACAATGACAACATTAGAAGCAAGGCTAATGAACTTAGGTATATTTGTTAAACACAGAGGACCAGATGCACTAAGTTTCAAAACTGAGAAAATGGAGAGTGATAAGCAACCAACCATTCAGCTCCTACCTGCTATGTCACAGACTGTGGGCCAGATGCGCTAAGCTTCAAAAGTGATAAAAAAGAGAGTGATAAACAGCCAGCCAATCAGCTCCTGCCTGACATTTTTCAAACACAGTATGTGACATAGCAGGCAGGAGCTGATTGGCTGGCTGTTTATCACTCTCCATTTTACCACTTTTGAATTTTAGTGCATTTGGCCCTGTGTTTGAAAAATGTCAGGTAGAAGCTGATTGGCTGGCTGTTTATCACTCACCATGTTATCACTTTGAAGCTTAGTGCATCTGGCCCAGAAAAGTTATATTATTTGTTTCCACATTGGACTCTACATCGGAATTCTTACACAATCTCCCATAATGCAGCAGTTCCTCCTGGGTTGGCCCTTCATTTTGCTCTGGCATACTGTTAGTAAATGTAGTTTTGATTACCATAAGTCTCTGAGGGCCTGATTCTGATCTGGGGAAAAAAAACAAGTAACTGTACCTGTGTAAAACCAAGTTGCACTTCAGCAGGGGCAGATGTACTGTAACATGTGGATTGAGAGTTAGGTTTTCTTTTATTAACTAAGATGGGATTTCTATTTCAGATGTTGCTATGGGCAACCAATCAGATACTATCTACTATCTTGCACACAAAAAATATATAACTGCATTTTCTCCACTTGCATAACAACATGTTTTGTAGGTGATGTGACCCGGCGAAGCTGGTATCAACAAGGGCATACACACTTGCATATAAACTTGCCAACAATGGCAGCGGCGGAGGGACAGGTAGCATTTTCCTCATTAACAATGTCTTCTGTTTAACTGCATGCAGAGCCGATGAAGGATGTCTCCGACGACACACAGAAGTGCCAGGACTTAACAGCATTACAGTTCCTGGGCAAAGCATTGCTCTGTGGCCCCTTTCCATTCAGTTACAGGAAAATGTTTTAGAAATTTCCAATGTTGTGATTCTGCACCATCTCTCAACATTCTTCAAAACAGGGAGTGACTGTTAGCACTCTTGATTGGTGGATAACTCCAGCTATTCACCAATCAGCATGCTGACTGCCATTCTGTGTCTTGCTGCAGGTATTTGAATGCTGCCTGGCCATTTTGAATGTGTGTAATTCTTAATCAAAATGGCTGTGGAGCATTCCCTACCTGCCTCCCTAGAAGTTCAGGAGGCACCAGGACCAAGAATTGTGGGGCCCTTGGACAGCTGCCCAGTAAAAGCTCATACATAAAGATTGCCCTGAGGAGCATGAACGGCCAGTGACATAGTGGATCATTTGAACACTTTGTTGTCTAGTGTTTACCCAGCTTAAGGACTAGATGCACTAAGCTAAACCACCAACCAATCAGCTCCTGCCTGACATTTTTCAAACACAGCCTGTGACATGGCAGATAGGAGCTGATTGGTTGGCTGTTCATCACTTTCTGTTTTATTACTTTTGAAGCTTAGTGCATCTGTCCCTAATGCTGTGTACACACGGTCCGATTTCCTTTCCGATGTTGACGATATAGTCAACATCGGATCAGCATCGGATCAACATCGGATGCAGATCGCAAGGGTTTTAACCCTTGCGATCCCGATCCGATCACGTATCGGAAGCCAGAAAGTCTTGGCTGCCTTGTCTATATAGTGCAGATCTGCACTATATAGTCAAGATAGGATGCAAATCGGATGTGCCTTAAGATCCTATCCTCGATCCTATCTGATCAGATCGTGGATAGGATCTTAAGGCACATCTAACGTGTGTACACACCATTAGAGTGGAGGAGGTAGATGTGAGGAAGTGTGTGTGTGTATTTGTGTGTGCGCGTAAGGGGGCTGCAGAGCAGGTGGACTGAGCTAGATAAAAGATGGATAGCTACAATGGAAGAGATCATTCGCCATGTCAAGTGGTGCTTTCCATACTCAAGACAGGAGGGTCCATGTGGTTTCCATATAATTAACAAGTAACCACATATCTAATACTTCAATACAATTGTGCTATTTGCAAAGTAGATCAATATACCGGAGCATCTGCCAAATGCTTTATCTGAAGGATCTAAAAACTTGCACTGTCTATTGCACATATTCAGAACCACGAATGCTGAATAAGCACTGAGTGAGCATAAACCCCTGATGGGTTCCCCAGGTTACGCTGGAAGGTCAGCTGATATGCTAATAGGATGGGCACAAGGCCTATCAGAGCAGTGGGAGGGTACAGACAGGGAAGAAAAGGAACATACTTACAGGAAGTTCTCCCTCTGTCTGAAAAAGCTGCTGCAGGATCAGGCAAGCGCTGCTCTGCAGCAAATATCTATTGTATCCTTACAAACGGAGCCTTCATCTCTATATTCTTTCTTTCTGTCTTCTAGATCTGTCCCTCTCTATCTTCATCTGTCCCTCTCTACCTGGTGGGATTAGCCAGCCTACCTGCGCAATTGCATTATGGCCTACAGGCCGCGCAGGGCTACCCGCCCGCCTGCCCGCCTCCATGACTATGCGGAGGCTGCCTGGGAGGTCGCTGGGCCTAGCGGCGTGGTCCCTGGTGGTTCTAGTGGGGACCGGAGGGGATCGCGCCGGGGTCTGGCGGCGCCTGAGCCGCCCGCACAGACTGGCGCGATGGTCGCGGCGCCGGCTGATGACGCGGCCCGGCGCCGGACCTCGCGTACAGCCACTACAGGCCGCGGCGCGCGCGGCGGGGGTCGCGGCGTCCAAGGGGGGTCGGGCAGGGGTAGAGCCCGTGCCGCACAGGTCCGCGGAAGAGGCCTAGGCCCCCGCATAAACGCTGGCGCGGCTGCTAGGCCTGGATCGCGGCCTTCCGCCCGGTCCAGCGCCAGGGGCAGGTCAGCGCCTGCGAGGCTGCACACCCACACTCAGCCCCATGATGCTAGGGCCTCACCCAGCCTCCGCCCCTCATCCATCCCCATCCTGGCTTCCAGGCTGACCCAAGGGGGTCTCCCATCCGGAGCCCCCTCTCCCACTATTAATAGACCGGGTAGAGGCCGTGGGCGAGCCAGGGGAGGGGGTCAGGGGCCGAATAGGGCCCAGATGGGGCCAACAGCCCCTGCTGACACCCCCACGGGAGTTAGGGCCACAGGGATGAGGTCCTCTCTGCACCTGGCTGGGCGGCAGCTGCTTAGAAGGGCCAGGCTTGTCCCAATACGCAGCTCTCAGCCCCCTGCCCCTCCTGCACCCGTACCCATTTCAATCCCCCCGCTATCTGCGGCTGCGGATGGGGGGGTACAGCAGTTCCTATCCCTGCTATCCAATTTTATGAGGCAGTCACCTGCGCAGGTAGGGGGGGCTCTGGACGGCAGTCCTGCTCCTCCGGCCACTTCAGTGATCCCTGCCCCAGCCCTGTCAGGTGGGGCAGCCCCAGCCGTGGCTGCAAGACCTACGGCCCCTCTCACGGCAAGGGATATCGTTGCTTCTGGTACCCCGCCTGTGGGTTTGGTGGAGGAGCCCTCCCAGATGAGCCTCGTACCAGTGGAAGGTACTTCAGGTGGGTCAGCGTCTAAGCGCAAGCGGCGCAGGCGTAGGGCCGCGCATACCTCCTCTTCCTCTGGCGGGTCCGATTCGGGAACGGCGGAGGAGGGGGGAGGCCGTAAATCCCGCAGGCGGCACAGGCATAGGCGCCGTAGGCACTCCAGTTCCAGCGGTAGCTCGGGGTCCCCGTTGTTCCCTAGGGGAAAGGTAGTCCAATGCGAGAACACGGCAGTGCTCAGGGGACTCAGGCGCAGCGTTCAAGAACGCATTAGGGACGGGAAGTACGTCAGCTTCTTCTCCATGACGGCGCAGGCTGAAAAGGAATATCGCGCGGCGAAGAGGCGAGGGGGTATTGGGGAGGAGGCCTACTGCACCTATCACCGGTGGCAGGCGGGCATGTTTATGTTCGCGGCTTGTTACTTAGAAACAAGACCGCAGGAACACATGAACATGGTGCGCTACATGCACATGATTCATCAGATGTTCCTGTCAGAAGCCGACTCCTCATGGCGCTCATATGATGAGAGCTTCCGTCGCAAGCAGTCAGGGCTGGCCATTATAGCATTGGGATGCAAAGACGTGGAGATTTGGATGGGGCCAAAGCCGGCGGCCGCTCCTGCGGTTGCTCCTGCGGCTACACCAGCCCCCAGCCCCGCCCCTCGCAAGCAACAACAACCCTTTCGCGGTAGGGCGGGGGGAGCCCCCGCCGGGCGTTGCTTTGCATTTAACGGAGCGGGTTGCGCCCTGGGAGCGTCCTGTAAGTTCAAGCACGCATGCTCTAAATGCTGGGGCAATCACCCATTTAGAGATTGCAGGAAGGGAAAGCAGGGAGGCACCTCCCAGGCTTCAACAGCCGGGGGCGCACCTCAGTAAGGCCCCTTCTCCTGTACGGGTTGACCGCCTGGCCGGCTGGCTGGGACGGTACCCGTGTAGGGAGGAGGCAAATTTTTTAGAGCAAGGCTTCCGCCTGGGTTTCCGCCTACCAATCCAGGGGGAGGTAGTAGCACATGCCCCCCGTAATTTAAAATCCGCAATGCAGATGCCCGGGATAGTGTTGGAAAAGGTGGGCAAAGAGGTGAGCTTGGGTAGGATGGTGGGCCCCTTCCCATCTCCCCCTATAGAGAACCTGGTTCTCTCCCCGGTGGGGGTGGTCCCCAAGAAGGCTAGCGGCAATTTTAGGCTTATACAACACTTGTCCCACCCCCCGGGCAGTTCTGTTAATGACGCCATCCCTGAACACTTGTGCCGTGTGCGGTACCAGTCGTTTGAGCAGGCTCTTGATATAGTGCGCAGCCACGGACACGGGGCTTTGCTGGCCAAGGTGGACATTGAGTCCGCCTTTCGCCTTCTCCCTCTCCATCCGGAATCATTCCGGTTCATGGGATTTCGCCTGCCCACGGGTTTTTACGTGGACAGGTGCTTACCGATGGGCTGCTCGATTTCTTGCGCCTATTTCGAGAGATTTAGCAGTTTCTTGCATTGGTGCGTAGAGGCGGGTTCAGGCGAAACTGGGGTGGCCCACTTTTTGGATGACTTCTTGTGTGTGGGCCCTGCCGGTTCCCAGCGATGCAAGCTTCTGCTGACATACCTGCAGGATCTTTTCAGGGAGTTCGGGGTCCCCATTGCGGAGGACAAGACGGAGGGCCCAGTGCAGTGCCTGTCCTTCTTGGGTATAGAAATAGACACAGTGGCGGCCTGTTGCCGCCTCCCACAGGACAAGCTGTCTCGGCTACGCGGAGCCATTAGCCTGGCATTGGCCACGGGTAAGCTACAGTTGCGCCAGCTTCAGTCACTACTGGGACTTCTGCATTTTGCTTGTAGGGTCATACCCATGGGTAGAGTTTTTTGTAGAAAGTTGGAGAGATCCATGTCAGGCGTCAGGCACCCCCTCCATTATGTACGTCTCTCTGCAGAGATCAAGAGGGATTTACGCACTTGGCTCTCCTTCCTGGAGCAGTTCAACGGTGTCCTGATTTGGCCTGCGAGCCCGTGCACCAATGCGCAGTTACAATTGTATACTGATGCAGCGGGCGGGGTGGGTTTCGGAGCCTTCCTGCACGGGTCGTGGTGCGCTGCCCCATGGCCGGTAGAATGGGTGTCGGAAGGGCTCACAAAAAACTTACTGCTCTTGGAGCTGTTCCCCATTGTAGTGGCGCTGGAGCTATGGGCAGACAGGCTTCGCGACTCCAGCATCATATTTTGGTGCGATAATTTGGGAGTGGTTCACTCTATTAACAGGCAGGGTTCAGCTTCCATGCCTGTAGTTCGCCTGCTTGCGCGATTGGTGCTGCGATGCCTGCTGTTCAACATACAGTTTGTGGCACAACATGTTCCCGGAGTAGAGAACTCTGTGGCAGACGCACTGTCCAGGGCCGACTGGGAGAAGTTTCGGGCCCTGGCTCCTGATGCATCTATTGTTGGTGAATGCTGTCCCTCTTATATTTGGCAGATGATCAGGCCGGAATGGAGGGGCTAGCCATGCGGGCTATCGCGCCACGGACGCTCCACTGCTATCAGGCTGGATGGCAGGAGTGGGAGCAGTTCAGACTGTCTGCTCCGCAAGCAGGTAAGACACCTGAAGCGGCCATGGTGGCCTTTGTATGGAGTGCATACTCCAATGGTCGCTCTGTCGCCTCCGTGCGCAGGGTTTTGGCAGGGGTGTCGTTTTTCTCCTCACTGCAGGGTAGGGCGGACCCGTCCCGGTCATTTTTGGTGTCTAGGGCGTTGCGTGGTTGGCGGCGGGCTACACCCGCTCCCCCGGACTGCAGGCGTCCCATTGATATGTCGTTACTTCCAGCACTGCTGGACGCCCTGGGGGACATCTGCTGGCCTTATTACGAGGTACTCTTGTTCCGCACGGCGTACGTGATGGCATACCACGGGGCCTTCAGGATTGGGGAGCTGGTGGCCCCGTCAAAACGGACGCCCTCGCCTTTGGCCGTGGACGACCTGGTGGTCCAAGCTGACTCGGTGCTATGTCACCTGCGACGTTCCAAGACGGACCAGGCGGGGAGGGGGCGGTGGCTGTCCTTGCTCCCGTGCACGGTGGAGAGGGCGTGCCCTGTGACGTTGGTCTCGGCCTTCGCCCAGGTGCGCCCGGACCTTCCAGGCGCATGGCTGATGCACGAGGATGGGTCACCGCTCACCAAATACCAATTTTGTCACGTCTTGGGACGGGCGCTGGAGGCCACGGGTCTCGATCCTAAGGAATTTGGGTCTCATTCCTTTAGGATTGGGGCTGCTACCTCGGCGGCTGCGGAGGGCCGCTCCGACGCAGAGATTCAATCTCTGGGTCGATGGCGCTCGGCAGCATTCCGGAGGTACATTCGGCCAGCTTTATCTGTCACTTTTCACCATGGTCGACTGGACGCATAAGCGCTCGTCAACTTCCAGTGGGGGCCTTGAGGTGTGTTTTCACATCCGTCTGGGGGCACAATTCGGCTATAATTACAATCAGGCATGGCGTACTTGTTAGTTTACTCCAGACGGTGTGTTTTGTGCCTCAAGAGCTGGTCGGCCACGGTTTTTCTCATTCCTCTCTCCTAACAAGTGTGGTGAATGCGTGGTATGCAAGCTTGTCGACAGCCTTCTAACCTCTCTATAAATATTTCAGGTCGACAGGACGTTAAGTCCATATGGATGATTGGACATTCCTTTGTCTATTGGGCTTCCAGGGCAAACATCGCCTCTGATGTACGTGTGTTTGGTCGAGCTGGGGAGGTTAGGTGGCTGGGTGAGAGAGGTATGCTGTGGAAAGGGCTGCAGGCTGGGCTGATTCGAGCCCTGCGAAATTTTGGGGTCCCGAGAGTCATTATATTCCACCTGGGTGGCAATGACTTAGGGCGGGTGACCGCTCTGGAGCTACGCTCTGTGATTGTGCGGGACCTCTATTTTATTTCATTGTATCTGCCTGCATGTAAGTTGGTGTGGTCCTCCATTATATCGAGGATAGTGTGGAGGAATGCGATTTCCTGCCCCCGCCTGGAGCGTTCACGGAAGACGGTGAACGCTGCAGTTGAGAAATATCTGCTGACCAATGGCGGGGGTGTTATTCGCCATGACGCCATCAGCTTTCAGCGGAGTGCGCTGTATAGGAGCGATGGTGTTCATCTGAGCCCGGAGGGCGTGGCTCTGTTTTTGGGCGATGTCTTTAGTTGGTTAGATACACAGTGCTGAGCGTTTCCTACTTGGTGGCGGTGCTGCGACTTAGGGCCTAGCTGTGGCGGTAAAGAACGGTCATCCTTGTAAGATCTTGATGTGTGTGTGTAGATAGTGGGGTGTCGCTCTCTCCTGACATCGATGGTCATCGGCCATGCTTCCGCCCGGGGGGTGGTCACCACTAGCACGAGTGGATGACCGGGGAGAGCGATCACCAGCGATGGTGTGTATGGTAACATCTTTAACCCCACTTTCCTATAGTGACCGTTCTTTGGTGCCGCCACCATTATATATATAGTTAGGTTAATTGTCAAAATAAATTGACATTCATTTTGAAACGCCAGCACTTGTGTCTGTGTCTTTTTTATTATATAAGTTAGTTATTAAGGTTTAGGTTAAGTTTATGGTGAGATGGAAAGGTGTGGACCTGGGGGATACCTGATGGGGAGTTTAAGAACCACGAATGCTGAATAAGCACTGAGTGAGCATAAACCCCTGATGGGTTCCCCAGGTTACGCTGGAAGGTCAGCTGATATGCTAATAGGATGGGCACAAGGCCTATCAGAGCAGTGGGAGGGTACAGACAGGGAAGAAAAGGAACATACTTACAGGAAGTTCTCCCTCTGTCTGAAAAAGCCCCACCCACCCTTCCCTATTTCTTCTCTCTTCGGCGGCGGTAAAGAACGGTCATCCTTGTAAGATCTTGATGTGTGTGTGTAGATAGTGGGGTGTCGCTCTCTCCTGACATCGATGGTCATCGGCCATGCTTCCGCCCGGGGGGTGGTCACCACTAGCACGAGTGGATGACCGGGGAGAGTGATCACCAGCGATGGTGTGTATGGTAACATCTTTAACCCCACTTTCCTATAGTGACCGTTCTTTGGTGCCGCCACCATTATATATATATAGTTAGTTTAATTGTCAAAATAAATTGACATTCATTTTGAAACGCCAGCACTTGTGTCTGTGTCTTTTTTATTATATAAGTTAGTTATTAAGGTTTAGGTTAAGTTTATGGTGAGATGGAAAGGTGTGGACCTGGGGGATACCTGATGGGGAGTTTACTGTTCCCATAACGAAGGACGGTGCTACAGTAAATGTACAGTATTACAGTAAATGGTGGGAGGCATGAAGGATAACACTAATACAAGAATCATAGCAATTCCCACAAAGCACACAAACTGCATTATATTTATCAGCAATACAGTCACTTGCCTACTTTCCCTTGAGTTGCTGGAGACTCCTGATTTTTTTTAGACAGTCCCCTGTACCCACAGAACAGTGGCAGCATCTTCCGCATCTAACCTCAATTATTGCAAAGCGGACAGAATAATAATTTTAACAAGGAATGCCCAAAGATGAATGGAGGGGGGAGAGCTAAAAGATGATAATTTGTGTCATTTAGCCCCGCCCACTAACCACGGACCTGCAAATTGTGGCATTTTGGGGGCAGGGCCTAGTTATGGCAAGCTTTGCCATGCCCCTCACAGTTACAAGATGTGTCTCCTCTTGAGGCTTCTCTCGGAGAGGACATTCTTACTGTAGGCAAGTTTACAGTTGGATTTCATTGATATCAGGATAAAAACTAGATACAGTATGGGCAGTGTAATGGTTAGCATTACTGCCTCACAGCTATGAGGTCATGGGTTCGATTCCCACCATGGCCCTAACTGTGCGGAGTTTGTATATTCTCCCTGTGCTTGCATGGGTTTCCCCTGGGTACTCCGGTTTCTTCACACAATCCAAACATATACTGGTAGGTTAATTGGCTCCCAACAAAAATTACCCCTAGAATGTCTGTGTGTGCGTGTACATGTGGTAGGGAATATAGATTGTAAGCTCCATTGGGGCAGGGACTGATGTGAATGTTCAACTATTCTCTGTAAAGCACTGTGGAATATTTGTGCGCTATATTAGAAACTGGTAATAAATAAAGAAATATGCAAAAACAAATAAATGCACTGAGATAAAAATGCTGTTAATTATAATGTAATATATATTTTGTTAGCCAAAGCTCTCATTTTCTGCTTCTAGATTTTTACATTTCACTTTTTCTGCTATACGTCGCTAAACCCTCTTTAAAAGCAATGTTTAGTTGGGTGCTTTCACCGACCGTAATGCATTTTGTAATGAAAGGTACACCTTCTGAGGAAAACAATTTTCTAAATGGCATTTTTTTTTTTTGCTTAAAGCAAATGGATTTATACTTGTTTTTTGTACAAAGACCGTCCTTTATATTAAATGCATCTTCATGCCCAGAACCTTTTTCATCATTCTCATGAAAGCCTATTATCTTTCCATTAGCAAATCTGTTCGATAACTGGCCAGGTGCCTTTTGATCTGTCCAGCGCATTTGCATTCTCTTCCTGTAGAATTTTGCATTACCCTTAAGAATTAATATTACTGAGCAGTTCTTTATATACAGTTGTACCATTAATGTCCCGAGTTGTCTAATGCAATTGCATTTACGGTACATCTCATGTTGATTAGTAGGCTGGGGTTGTAGCAGTAAAGAGAAACTCTTACATTTATGGAGCAGGCTGGTGTTTTCGTTGGGATTATAACGTTTTACAAATAAATATTTTATTCAGCAATTTATGATTTGTAAAACAAATACCTGGCTTGGTTTGGAAAGTATAGCTGTGAAAGATCTATAGTCTTGTGGCAACTGAGACGCTCAGAGATTTATGGCGTATTATCATTTTCTTTAACCCTTTGCAGTCCAATTGGTTTAATTTTTTTTTTTTTGTAATTCCAACTGTCTGGTTTAAATGTTTAAATTAATTATAATTGTATTTTTACCTGAAAGGGTTAAATGATGCATTTGATTCATGGTGCAGATGCAGCAACAAATCACTCACTTATTACCATCTGCAACTGAGGTTACGGATGTGATGTGGTAACATCGGTCCAACTCGCAATGCGATCATTGACTACATTGCACAGATGTGTCAATGATCACATGCAGAGCAATGGGTCTCCGCAGCAGTATTGGGGTAGTTGTCGGTAAAAATACCGGGATGCTGTGCTGTGCATGCGCTGCCGCCAACATCGCCGCTACCGTGCCAACGGCTCCCCCTCTCCATGTTGTGATGACTCCCATCCCATGAGACGAGACCACCCCCACTGCTGAACATTCTCCCCAGGGGATACGGTCATTAGGTCTACAGCAACTAGGTCGACAAGCATTGGGTTGACACCACTGGGTCAACAGGCTACAAGGTCGACATGGGTTTATGTCGACATGGGTCAATGTCGACATGGGTCTAGTACGACAGGTCATTAGGTCGACACAAGCATTAGGTCAACATGGGCAAGGTCGACAGTCAAAAGGTCGACATGGGGTTTTTCACTGTTGTTTGAGCCGACATCTGCCGACAGGCAGTATTTCATGACCGACCATCCACTAGGTCGTGGTGGGAGAATAGTGTTGCGAGCGAAGCCAGTGGCGTAACTATAGCTCCGCAGCCCCCGCGGTGGCGGGGAGGCGCAGAGCAAGTTTGGGCGCCGGGGGTCTGTGGGGCTATAGTTACCCACTGCTGTCTGCGGTACCTGCCTGCCGTGCCGTGACTGCCGTCACAGTCCCGTCTCTCCTAGCGCTGGCTCCTGCTTCTATAATGAAAACGGACACTTAGAAAATGGCTGCCCCCATACTGCAGACAGTTTTCTGTCTGCAGTATGGGGGCAGTCATTTTCTAAGAGCCACGATTCATTATTAGCAGCAGGAGCCTGCGCTACGGGACCGTGACGGCACGGCAGGCAGGTACCGCAGACAGCAGCGGGTGGGCAGGTATGGGCATGGGGGGTGGGGGCTGCCGAGGGGAGGGGGAGTTGGGGCGAATTTTTTTTAGAGGCGGGGGGGGGGGCGCATAATAAGTAGCTACGCCACTGAGCGAAGCGAGCAATGCGAGGGGATGCGGTGCAATTCAAATGGTGTCCATGTCGACTGTGTTGACATTCGGGTAAAAAAACAGTGAAAAACCCCATGTCAACCTTTTGACTGTCGACCTTGCCCATGTCGACCTAATGCGTGTGTCAATTTAATGTCCTGTCGACCTAGATCCATGTCGACATTGACCCATGTCGACCTAAACCCATGATTTTGAGTCCATTTTTGGACTGAGGGTGAAAAACTGTTAAATAGAAACCAATGCACCATTGAAAGCAGAAATGTACCTAAAAAAAATCAACTCTTAGTAAATGAGTTTTTTGGAATAGAAACACTGTTGATGATTTTGCGGAAATGTTGGTCCAAAATATACCCCAAAGTGTGGCATTTGCATTTGGACGATGGAGGACTTTGTTAACGACCTGCAGGATTGGGCATTGTTAATTATATGGATTGGACAATATTACAATTAAGGCATATATCATTATAAAGTAAAGGGAAGACTTCACAAGAGGGTTCACCGCAAGATGCAAACCATTTATAAGCCTCAAGAATAGAACGGGCAGATTAGACATGTAAAAAAGTTCTACTGTATATGAATCTGAGATCAGCCTGTACCAGAATGAAGGGAAGAAAAAGTAAGAATCCTTGGAATGGCTCATGATCCGAAGGCCATCTCTCTTTTGTATTATATTAAGGGGTCATTATTTGGGGGAATAAATTACATGGGCAGTAATATTTGAATGCAGTGGCGTAACTATAATTTGATTGCCCCCCCGCCGATAGTAAAGCAGCGCCCACCCCCCCCTCCGCCCCATCCCCCGCAGACTTACCTGTATTCACCGCTGCGGTAGTCCCGGCACCCCTCCTGGCTTCATTCTGATGCTATGAAGAACGGACCATCACAAAATGTCCGCCCCCATACAGCAGACAGTTTCAGAGAACTGTCTGCTATATGGGGGCGGACATTTTATGATGGTCCATCTCCAGTCCATTAATTAATAATAGGGCTAAACTAATGTTACCATAATGCAGGCGCCATTCATTTCACAAAACTTGGTGATTCGGTCCCCCAGGTGATGACGGGGGTCGGTGCATGCATGAATGTGCACATGTGCGAACGTCTTCGGATAGTATCACATTTGACAAGGCGTTCATTCTGTGAGGGTGCGGGAAGGGGGCTGGAGCAGGAGAACGCCCATAGTTTTGTGGGTGAGCCCATAAAAATGGTGGGCGTTCCCCTGTGAACACAGGCGTGTCAATGCCTACTTGCCCCATGATGTCAACACTCGCCCCGAAGCCGGCCATCTCCGGCCAAGATAAAAGTCAATCTAGGCTGACTTTTATCTACGAACGGGCGAAAAAAATCATTCGATGGTGAGCGACCATCGAATGATTTTTCTCCGGTGTGGCTGCATGTGGTCGACAGTCATTAGGTTGACACCATTGCGTCGACATGGAAAATGTTGACATGGATCTAGGTCGACGTGGGAAAAGGTCAACAGGGTTCTAGGTCGAAAGGTCATTAGTTCGACAGGTCATTAGTTCGACAATGCTTAGGTCGACAGTCAAAAGGTCAACATGGGGTTTTTCACTGTTTTTTTTTTTACCTGAATGTCAACACAGTCGACATGGACACAGTTCAAAGTGCACAGCATCCCCTCGCATCGCTTGCTGCGCTTGGAACACTATTTTATTCTCCCACCCCACCACGCCCTAGTGGATGGTAGGGCATGAAACACCGCCTGTCGGCACTTGTCGGCTCCAAAAACAGTGAAAAACCCCATGTCGATCTTTTGACTGTCAACCTAGACAATGTCAAACTAATGACCTGTCAAACTAACGACCTGTCGAACTAATGACCTTTCGACCTAGAACCATGTCGACATTTTATATGTCGACCTATACCCATGTTGACCTATTCCCATGTCGACCTAAATGTGTCTACCTAATGACTGTCGACCATCATGCTGTAGACCAAATGACCGCATCCTGTGTAAGCGTACACATCCACTCGCATGCAAATGCGGGGATTCGCGCAGTGGATGTTCGGCGGGGCAGCGGGCAGCCTTTACCTGTTTGTTAGTCTGGGAACATACGCAGAATAGAGAACAGTCCTGAATTAGGCCCCTGGCTTAATGGAAACTATTTGTGCTGCTTTATGGCTGGTGAAAGAGAAACATTTTTTATACATTTTTTGTAACAAAATGTTCTAATCTGAATGACATTTCAACTTTTGTATTGTAAATAGCAGATTTTGTACTGTGACATCAAACATGCTGTTTAATACCAAAACTATTATTCATCTTTTCACACTGTGAGCAAGCTGGCACAGTGCATATTCCATAAAGAATCCTAAATAATTCATGCCTAGAACGTATGACATATGTAATAAATCACCCGACAATATTTATTCACAGGTTTTATTGAGCAGATAAAATTTAGAACGTCGCATTAGTGCTGAGAAACAAAAAAAAAAAAAAAAAAGATGCAGTAAACTTTATTGTACAATGTATCTGACATTGTTCATGTTGAGGTGACACGCTATGGTCGCCTGTTGTACACTGACTGATTTAACGCCATTCATTTTTGGAACCTTTTATGTACAGTACTGTATATCATATATGTACAGAGTCAGGGGCGAATTTACTGGACAGGCCGCCCCTAGGCACAAAATATTTGGCCGCCCCCCTCCCCCCATTTTAACATATTCATTATTAAGTCCTAACTATGCAATTGCCAGTATACTGTAATAATAAAATATGCCTAGAGTAGAGCTAAAACCGGACCCTGCCTGATAATATACAAATAGAAACCTAAATCAGCGGCACTCTGAGACTGACTGACATGTTGGTAAAATAGTGTTGTATTAATTCAACATGGTGACAGCAGTCTCCAGGAGTCACCATGCTGAATTAAAACAACACTATTTTTACCATGTACTTGATGTCATCACACACCCATTACATATTATACCGCATGCCATAATGCCCATTACACATTATGCCACACACCATACCTATTACACCACATGTCGTAATGCCCATTACACGCTATACCAAACACCATAATGCCCATTACATGTTATACCAAACACTGTAATGCCCAATACACGCTATACCAAACCCTATAATGCCCATTACACATTATACCAAACCCCATAATGCCCATTACACGTTATACCAAACCCTGTAATGCCCATTACACATTATACCAAACCCTGTAATGCCCATTACTCGTTATACCAAACCCTGTAATGCCCATTACATGTTATACCAAACACTGTAATGCCCATTACACACTATACCAAACACAGTACTGCCCATTACACATTATACCAAACACCGTAATGCCCATTACATGTTATACCAAAACCATAATGCCCATTATATAATAACACACGCCATACTGCCTATTACATATTATGCCACATAAGTGCCACTTACTTGCATGCTCGTTGCTATGGGTTTCATGCTTGATGCCAGGGGTTTCATGCTTTGTCTGGGGTCTCTGTGACAGGTAGCCAGTGACACCTGTGTGGTGTCAGTGTCACTCAGCCTTCCCTTTGGAGAACAGGCCAAGTAGAAGGGACCTGCTAGGGCAGCAGGGGCCAGGGGGCAATTTAGGGCTTCTCAGAGCCACAGGACTCAAGAGAGTGGGCCCACAATCACAGGGCTGGAGCCTGGCCGGGCTTTGCTAGGGCAGCCTGAGCCCTTGGCAGCAGCAGGGGCCAGGGACGCAAGGGCTCCTCACAGCCTACCAGTGCCACACGGTGACGGCAACTGAGCCACAGGGTATGCTAGGCCCCACACACAGCATTGCACTGCACTGTCTAAGTGCACTTTTTGCCACAAATTATCAGTGGAACTTACAGTACATGTACTGATGCTGCGGAGGCACTGGGACTTGCCTGGACGGGTGGCGTTCAATAGTCAGGGAGCATCGGGCAGTCACTCAGACTGGCAGCCCGCATCCCCATCACCCGATTCCTCCTGAGCATGCGCCGCCGCCAGCCTGTGCTTAAAAGCGCAGGCTGATTAATGGCTCTAGGGTGCGAATGCACACAGCGTTCTTCTGCAGAGTCTGCCGTGTCTCAGCAGCAGCGCTGCGCTGCACCCCACATCATGTTTAATGTGAGCGCCGGCGGTGGCGGCGGAGAATCGGGTGCTGGGGCTGCGGGCTGCGGGCTGCCGGTCTGTGTGACTGCCCGATGTTCCCTGACTATTAAACGCCACCCGTCCAGACTAGGCAGCCTGGCTGCCGCCCTTAATATGTGCCGCCCCTAGGCCCGTGCCTCACGGGCCTAGTGGCAAATCCGGCACTGTACAGAGTGACTTTCAAAACAGGTATTGCCAATTGTTTGGCATTAAATTGTTTATTAAAACAATATATCCACCCAACGATGTTGGCTCACATCGGGCATCATTCAGGAGCTGTAGCTGCTGCTTCCTTGGAATTAGGTCATGTTGCCTACCCTCCCGGAATGGCCAGGAGGGTCCCAGAAATCGGGTCCCGGAAATCGGATCCCCCTCCTGGTCTCCCGGAAAGGTAGGCAAGCCTCCATGACCGCCATGTTAGCACGCACGCATAGCACGTCATTGTAGCCCCACCCCCCACTGTGCAATGCCTGAAATACTGGCATTGCACAGCAGGGGCGTAGTTACAAGAAGTGATTGCACTGGCCACGCCCCCGAATGCATCATATCATTCTAGCAACGCCACAATCCCGCCCCTTTCCTACCCCGTCAGCTGCCTCTGCCCCCTGCAGGGCCGGCTCTACCATTAGGCAGCTTTAGGCATCTGCCTAGGGCGCCGGGATCTGGGGGGGCGCCACCAAGTCTGAAAATAAAAAAATCAAGGATGCCTATGAGGATCCTTGTTGTACTTAATGCAGGTGGCGACTGTGTAACTTCTAAGACCTCACCTCCATACTTGCCTACATTGCTGCCTCTCCTCCTTGTACTCTTTTGTGTGCGGCAAAGGGGAGGGTGGAGAGGGCCTCCAGGGAAAGCAGGGGACTTGCCCATCTTCCGGGGGGGGGGGGGGGGGGGGGGAGTAGGTTGAAGTATTGCCTAGGGTGCTGAGAAGCCTTACACCGGCCCTGGCCCCCTGCCTCAAAAAAACTGGCTTCCCTCTGCCCTACATTGCAGGAATCTGTCACAGCCACTACCACCCCCCCCCCCCCCCCGCACCAGCTTAAGTGAAAGTGAAAGGGGCTGCTGTGATTGGACAACAGCTGGATCTGCAGCCCCTGTCAATTAGGCACTTCTAGATGCTTTTGCCATTATTGTTAATGGGCTTTTTTAGCCCACTGCTTAGCCACACCCCAAGCCAACCCTGCTCCCCCACCCCCCCAGTTCGTACTTCTTTGTATTTGTCATATTTTAAATCAAAATGACAGGGGAAGCCCTGCCTACCGTGACTGCACGTTTCTGCAGATTAGGGTTAAAGTCACCTTGAAAGGAATTTTGATAAACCACAGGATCTGAATAAACGGCTAATTCCTTCTCCTGCCGACACATCTACTTACATTAGTTTTACCAGTGTCAGCAAGATACAAGTCTTGAACAGCAGTTCAAAATCAAGAGGGTTATTCAGAGATGGACAGTGTCAGCATCGCTGAGGTTCTGAGAAGTCTTTGGGACGACTGTGAAGGACATACCGTAAGATTGTATTTTCCAGAAGTATGATTTTGCAAGTGACACTTTAGATCCCACACAACGCAGCGGTATTGCTATATGTCCTTATATCCGCATGCCACACTCTCTCCATACATTCAGCTCCATCTGTCGGCATGGCACAAAGCCCACTGTCAAGTTTGTTTTCTTTCAGCATACCATGTGCTAAGGAATAATGTGCCTGTAATGTAGGAGGGCAGCCTGAGTAAGCACCAGGATTCCAGAGCTAATGTTGGAAAGACAGCAGCGCTGCATCATTAGAGAATGGTCCTGTGCGCCTACTCACAGCCACTACAAATGTCACGCACAAATAACAAACTGACAGGGACATGCATCACATACGGCGACGTCAGCATAATCACTGGGAACAAACAATTAGCAGTCATTTTATGTACACAATGTAAAATATATATATTATGAAAATAATTTCAGGTGTTAAATAAAGTGTTGGTGCTGGTGCAGGTTTGTGCGTACTCCAATTTGAATGCTGTGCCCAACATAGGGCCTGATCAGTGGCAGTTTTTACCTCCCAGGTAAAATCTGCCACTATCTCTGCCTAAAGTGAAGTCCGACCTGCCAGTCACTCAAGGCAATCCCATTGGGTGGTGTTCCCTCCCTCCGGGTTGCCTCTCTGTGCACAAATGTGCGGCAGCCCCCAAATCGGGTTCTGCCGGGAACCAGATTAAGCCTCCGGGGGCTGCTGCAAAGGCATGTATGAAGTCACTGCGCATGAGCTGGCCCCGTGCAGAGGACCAGCGGCCGGGATGGCATGGGGAACGTGGCGGGGGCATCGGCAGCAGATGGGGGGGGGGGGGGTTGCATTGCGGCACCCTCCCTCCTCCTAAATGGTAAGAGACGCCACTGGGCCTAATTCAGCCCTGATTGCTGCTGTGCAAATTAGCAGAGGCCTGAGATCAGATACCACCTCCCAGACACGGTGAAATCCCACCCTGACAAGTCTGCAAATGGCCTGCTTAAATCTCGCTGATCGGCGGCCAGCTGCAAATCCATTTCTAACGCACTCACCAACGAATGATTGGGAATGATTTTCCCAGCATGTTCAAGTGTGCGGCACTCTGACCCTCCCACAACTTTGAGACAGAAGCAGGCTGTTAAAGGCCAGAGCTGACGTCACAGCACCTCCCTGAAAACTCATGGGCACGCCTGCCTTTTTCCTGACACTCCCAGAAAACGGCAGATTGCCACTCCCAAACGCTGGCTTCCTATCCGTCAAGTTGCGAGGGGATTGCAAAAAAGTAATCGCTAATATTTTGACGTTATGCATGCATACTGCGATCCGCACTCATGGGCAGTCGTTCGATTATCGACCGTCTTATGAATTGGCAAAATTGCTATCAGCTCTGAATGACTCCCATGTTCAGAAATAGAGATGTACGGTGGGCCACTTTTGCTGGTTTTGGTTTTGACTCTTATTTATTGTCTAGTTTTGGATTTTTTTTTTTAAATTGAGAAAAAAAAATTAAAATAATTTAATATGCTCCTTTTTTGTTCCTAGAGAATTATTATATTAATTTACACACATTTCCAATTGATTTTGACCACCTCACAGCTCACAGTTTTCATCCACTTTAGGTTAGAGATAAGCTCCAAACAATGGAGATCTGAGTGTACCGGAGCTGTGGCTCAGGTGTTCTCGCCAGACTCGGATCCCCACGCGAGGCTGAACGTTGTCTTTCACTCGTGGCATTCTTTATGCTTCCCATAGAAGGCACTGCGGCCACGGCTCGGAGGCATTATTTGTGATGGAAGCCTGAACTATACACGCTATGCTGCGCACCCTGCCTTTTTTTATTTCTTGTACCGATGTACACCACAGTGTATTGAATACTGTAACTGATGGCCGTGCCCCACTGTGTATTGTATACTGTGACTGCTGGCCATACCTCACTGTGTATTGTATATTGTGACTGCTGGCCATACCCCACTGTGCATTATATAATGTAACTGCTGGCCATACCCCACTGTGTATTGTAAGCTGTAACTGCTTGCCATACCCCACTGCGTATTGTATACTGTAACTGCTCGCCATACCCCACTGTGTATTGTATGCTGTGTCTGCTGGCCATACTCAAATGTGTATTGTGTACTGTAACTGCTCGCCATACCCCACTGTGTATTGTATACTGTAACTGCTGGCCATACCCCACTGAGTATTGTATACTATAACTCATGGTCACACTGTTGGCCATACCCCACTGTGCATTGTATACTGTAACTGCTGGCCATACCTGACTGTGTATTGTATATTGTGACTGCTGGTCATACCCCACTGTGATTGGTATACTGTGACTGCTGGCCATACCTCACTGTGCATGGTATACTGTAACTGATGGCCATACCCCACTGTGTATTGTATACTGTATACTTATTTGTAATGTTTGGTGCGCTTTATTTCTCAAGCATCTTTTTTCATGATATGCATCTGTAAGCCCTCTTTGTACTGCCAGAACCCTTGAGAATCTGCTGCCAGGAGTATGATGTTTTGCTTCGATCTGGTATTTTAGTGTAGTGGGAACACCTGAGTGGTGGATCGTGTAGACTCGGACTCTGCATGTTCTGAGCAGCTCAGATTCCTGCTAGTCTGAATCACTCATGTGAGGTTGGTGTGATGGTAAAATTCATCCATACGAAATGGTTGTGCAGTGTGGATACCCGCACTCTACTTAGGGACCCTAACTGGTACAGAACTGGTCACTAAACACTGTCACGATTCAAAGTCTGAGAAACACTTTCTTGCATTCCAGGTGTTTCTCTAGGCTTGCTCAGAGACTGTCATCCAGGTTTGTACTGCGGCGTTCCAGTGTCCAGCGTCTCCCATGATTTCATCTCAGTGGGCACCACTGAACATGCGGCCTTGTTGTTCACAAACTCCCAGCACTGGGCCTTCTTTCTGTTACAGGCCTCAGGCCTTTCCACATGCACGCCAAACATCACTTCAGTCTCCAACATGGGTGCGGCCATATTGGTATGATTAACAGGAGTTCCTTAGCCAATCCTGAACTGGCCATTCTGACATCAGTCCGCTCATACCTTCCAACATGACCCATTCCATTAGGTACAAAATGCTCTGTTCCTGGACTTCCCTGCCAGTGGCAGCACAGTCCAAAATTCAAAGAGGGGGGTCACATCAACTGCCAGTGTGTCCAGGACAGTGATGTTTGGGGTGGCATTAGGTGTGGCTCCCCCTTTTGAATATTGGACTGTGCTGCAGCCCCACCTCTGCAACTGCCACTGGCAGGGAAGTCCAGAAACAGAGCATTTTGTACCTAATGGAATGGGCCATGTTAGAGGGTATGCACTCCACTACAACCAGACCTCTGCACTCTCTGCCTATAAATATGCTGAAGCTAGCCCAAGCAAACAGTCAGTGCAATGATGACCTTAGGGTAACAGTGTCTACTGTTACCTCTGAGTGTTTCCTGCTTCCCACAGTATCTACGGCTTACCACCTTGCTGCAGCCTGACTCCCTCCAGTGTCCAGACAGGGAAATTGTCTTGGCTCTACCAGATCCAGCACCAACTTTATTATTTCCAGTACCATTGATCATTTATTGTTCCTGCTACCTTCACTGCTTACTTCTATTATCTGCTCACATATGAATACCATCTCCATTACCAGCCACCACTCAGAGAGTCAGCATCGATACCACCACCATTGGTGAATACCATCATTTACAGTCATAATCGGTGAAACTCTTCAGTGTCTGTTAGTGGTACCAGCTTGAGCTACATACTTACCTGAAGTGCTCACTTCATATTCTCCACCATTGATGGCCTACATTGGCTGAAGCCGAATGTTGTTTAAATTCCTATACTTACCTCATTCCTCCAGTCTTCCAGTGACTCCTTCATTGCTCACGCCTTTGGGTCTCCTACATTGCTTTCAGTGGTTAGCATTGTGTATATGCAGTTCAAACTGAATAAAGAACCCAGCTTCCATTTCATTCCAGTCACCCTTGAGATGTGACAAACACCAGGATTGGCAGACACTGATCCCATCAGTGTACCTGTTGGCAAGGTTGTGTAGCAACAAAGTCATGAACCAAACCAGCACAACCCCATTGTTAGCCAACCCCAGAGAAGAGAAGATGTGAGCCAAGATGTGGCAGATGATGATGGGACTGTCTAGGTTCACATACTGTACCTGCTGCTGGTAGTGATCTAGGTTTATAGGTAATGAGAGGTCAATGGGGGGGTTAGATTTTACTGGGAAAATGTCATAAGTATAATGTTAGCAAAGATCTTCTCATGTACAAAAGACTCTGACACAGTGCCAGAATTTACTTGGTGCATGTGCCAGCAAGAAAATGTGGGACATGGAGACTGCACATGGGCACCATTCTATCTTAATCCACCACTGAATGCCCTCATTGTATCCAGTGGCCCATAGTAGTCGCCTAGTATATAGTGCTCCCAAAGTACCACTTATTGTACACAATACCCTCATGGTACACTGCAGTACGTACAGTGATGGCCACTCCCACGTCCCACTCCCAGGTCAGGGTGGTTATGTGCAATTGTCACTGCACAGTTCACGCCCCAAAACACCCAATTCCATGGAAAGACAGATCTGGCCAAGTTACGGCAAACAGAATAGGTTGGGCATACTCACAATATGCTCAACTTGCTTCTGCGCTGTTTGCTGACACTTTGCTTTTGTGTCTGTGAACAGTGTTCTGTGTGACAGGATGAGGCCCTGTGTGCTGAAGGCCTGTCAATAATATGAGCAGGGCCGAAACTAGGTGTTTCGGCGCCCGGGGCTGCAGCCATTTGGTCGCCCGTCATTGTTTGTATGGAAATAATGATTCCATCATAACAGAAGTACAACAGAGAGGAGTCCCCATATATCCACCATAATGTGACTGTGATGATATAGCTGTTGCATGTACATTGTGCACTGTTCTGCTTTTCTAAATTAAATTTCAGCAGCAGCAGTAGTGATTGTAAACCAGCAGTTCCAACCTTTAGTCTCTACATCTAGGTAATCCAAAGAGGGTCAATTATAGATGTAATTACTGACAAGCGCATGCATTAACTCGCACTACACTGTCACCCATTCCTGCATAATGCACGTTCTCAGAAGAGATTTTTGATCTGAATTTCATTGCACAAGAGGAAACCTGGATATGTACAGTACTTGTACATTTTGAACATCTCTGATAACATTTTAAATTATTATATTGTCCCAAAACTGTGAATATGTATTATCAGGCTGATTGAGGGGCCTACTTAACAAAAAATTAGATCTGGCCCAGAAAAATTGTGTTTTTTAACATAGCATACCTCCCATCACTGAAATACCTGGTAGCAAGGCTCTTGAACAACCCTGAAAAAGGGGGCGTGGCTTCTCAGAAGGGTCATGGCTTCGCCCCCTTTTTCTTCACTGTGGATGGAGGCATGGCCAGCACTCTGAGAGCTGCTGGCCATGCCCCCATTCCCATTGCGCACAGCGTCTATTCATCAGTGGCAAGGTTTATTTTTCCCAACCCCTCCCCCTCATACTAGACTTCGTCACCCGGGTGATTGATCCTTAGATGTCGGCTTCCGGCTGATTAATAATGCAGTGAGGTAATGACCGTCTGTCTCATATAGGTGGCGCTGTTAGTTCAGGGCATATGCTGGTACCAGAAAGAGAGCTCTAGCGCGTTTCTCTGCCTCTCTCTCTGTCGGCGGCTTCCTCAGAGAGCTTCGTATAGATGTCAACATGTTGTAAATCTAGTCATTCAGAATGTCAACATGTACAGAATGTCAACATATCAAATGCCAAAAACTGCAATGTTCACACTAATATAATGTCGATATTGTCAGAATGTTTACATTGCGAATGTGCTTGTCATCTAAGCTTTACCCCTATATGAACGAGAGGCATTACAATGTGGCATAAAACGTACTGCTAAATAGGCAAGCTAACTACACATTAATGGTCTGATTCTGAATCTGACACTATGCTCCCATGTGTGCAAACGGTCGACGTGCACAAGATCGACACATGAAAAGGTCAACATGGGAAAGATCGACACACGAAAAGGTCAACATGAGTGTTTCATGTTTCTTTTTGGTGTCACCTAAGTATGCAGGCCCCCCCTTTTAGTGTACCGTCAGCTTCAACCCATTTTAAGTTTGAAAAAGTTAAAAAAAATAAAAAAATAAATCCCCAAAAACTTTTTCATGAGTTGACATTTTCCATGTAAACATTTTCATTATGTCAACCTTTTGTTAATGTTGCCCTTTTGTCAATGTTGACTTTGTGCATGTCAAATTTTTGGTGTCGACTTATGTACTCGCTGTCGACCTAGACATTATCTCTCAGCCATCCCGATACCAATAGGGACAGCATGACAGGAAAACCAGTACATTATGGGGCTCATTCAGACCTGTTTGTACGGGTCCGACTTTGACCCCGTTTTTGATGGTGTGGGGTCTGCTCATGCGCATATATGTACATATACAAAGCCCCTTTGTGAATGTCGTTGGCGACCATCGAATGATTTCTCTGCTGGATTATTGGCTGCATTTGAGGGGATATGTTCGCGTACACATGCAAGGCAATTCGGGCAGTGGGGTGGTGTCGCTACGTGACACGGTGGCCGGAGCAAGGGCATGTTATGCCCCCCGCCGTGACTGCTCCTTACCCCATGCCCCGTGTGCCTGATGCCTACTCTGAGTGCCCTGTGCCTGCTCCTTACACCTTGTGCCTGCTCCTTTCCCCGTTGACCCCCCCATGCCTGCTTATTTCTCCGTGCCTCCCCCATGTTCCCCCCCCATGCCTGCTGTGTACCCTGTGCTCCGGAGATACAGCCAGCGGGTCATGCAGAGGGTGGGTGGCAACAGCAGGAAGCAGAGGAGCCGGTGATCCAGCGGCAGAGGCAGCACGGGAGCCGGGAGGAGACCTAGCTGGAACCAACGATGCCACCACCGATCAGCGGAGGGGAGAGGAGAGGACCAGCAGCACACCTTGTCCAAAGTAGCGCTGCGCCTCCTCACCCCACCCCTCCCTGCCATCAGCTCGCAGTTTTTTGTGAACTCTGACCCGGGCCCAGGTAATATGTACCCGCCCCCCCACCCCCCATCTCGGCAGCCCTGCATGTCACCCGGCACAGCGGTGAGTCGGGAGCGGGTGGGGGAGATGGGAGCCAGGAGCGGCAGGGCTGGTGGGCGAGCTGCAATCACGGCTCTGGCGCCCTCTGAACTTCCGGTGCCCGGAGCTTGTGTTCCGTTGGCTACGCCCCCGGGCAGCGGTTACCTGTTTGCTAGGCTGTGGATACACGCAGCCTAGAGAAAAGGCAGGGCCGGTGCAAGGCACCGGAGCGCCCCAGGCGAGTCGGGGTGGGGGCGCCCCGGTGCCGGGGGGAGGGAGGGGGGGTGGTACCTGTGTAAAAAAATTGCTGCCCTGGTGTCCCTGCAGTGCTGGAGCGGTCAGGGGTGTCCGTGCCGTAGGGGTACCTTCGGTGCAGTCATGTGTATAAAGCTGGCTGCGGCCGGCGGGGTCCCTGTAGTGAATAGCAAATAACTAGCGCTTCCCGTGCCGCTGCGCGCATAGCGCTAGTTATTTGCTATTCACTACAGGGACCCCGCCGGCCGCAGCCAGCTTTATACACATGACGGCACCACAGGTACCCCTACGGCACGGACACCCCTGACCGCCCCAGCACTGCAGGGACGCCGGGGCAGCAATTTTTTTACACAGTTCGCTGGGGGTGAGGGCGAACTGCCGCCCTCCAGGTGCCGGCGCCCTAGGCAAATGCCTAGAGCTGCCTAGTGGTGGCGCCAGCCCTGAGAACAGGTCTGAATCAGGCTCTATGTCAACATTTTAAAACTGTCAACGTAACGCCAGGTTCAGCATGCTGAATATAATCAAGGTTAGTGTTGACATTATGAACATGCCGAAATGTGCAATGTTGACATTGGGGCCACTAACAGGGCGGGATGGGGGAAAGGCGGCCAGAGGATGACCAGTGTGGGTGCGTCCTTGTAGCCACGCAATGCCGGTATTTCAGGCATTGTGTGGCTACAAGGTATTTCAATGGCGGTATTTCAGGCATTGTACAGCAGGGGGTGGGGTTACAAAGACACAGATCGCATCATTTGTCATTTGCTCCCATAGACACACCCCCCCCCCGTGCTGCAGGAGGTTCGCGGGAAGCTGCCCGGAGTCCAGGAGGCTTGGCTACCTTTCCGCGGTGACCAGGAGGTTGACCCGATTTTCAGGACCCTCCCGCTCATTCCGGGAGGGTAGGCAACCCTGTGATATTATTATATATTTATATATATTAATAACGATGTAATAACATATTCCTATTGATAAGGCTGAATAGTCGGGCAGTAATGAGTCCGAGTTTAACCCACTTCATACAGTATAACAGTTTGGTTTGTTACCCTCCAAATCACTGGACACTGCTGTCTATGAGGCAGTTCGGAGGGTACAAGCATTGTCGATTTGCCAGAACATTTTCTGCTGTTACATCTCCCCCACAGGAACACAGACCAATCACCAACGCTCCGCGTGCTATGCATTATATTAGCAATCTATGTTTTATTGCCCGCAGATAAAGCCGCTTCACAACTGTCCTGCACTCCCTCTGCTGCTTAAATCTCCTTGCTCTTGACTCATTTCCCACAAAACATTTTGGGACGAAATATGTTTCCTGCACTGTATGCATCAGAGAAACCTTCAATTTACACTGTTTCCTAGGACCCCAGCTGTTCTGTTCATGTGACAAATCTCAAAGAGAAAAATTACAATGATTATATATACTTTGGGCTTGAAATTATTTGATTGTTTGCCACTGGAGACTTCCTACTGTCATATCAACTGAAATCTCGCTCAACTAATACACCAGAATGGATCAATGGATATTTCATAATTGCTTACCCAGCTGCAAGATTTCATAATGCACTGTGTGTTTTGTCTTCAATTAGATTTAAAAGGCACTGGCGGTAGGTGGCTGGGTCCTTTTCTTATTTTTGTCATTTGACGGGAGATGAGGTTTTCAAGAATACCACTTATTGGTTTATCCATCGCTTTTATTTTCTTTAGAGAAAAATACATGATACCTTACGCCTAGCTTGTGCTGTTCAATGCCATACATTCAATGTGGTTTTACTTTACACCTACGCATAACCAGCACTGTATATGTGATAGCACGGAGCAGGCACATGTAACCAGCCTCCACCCTCTTCTGAGAAACCGTTTCCACCCTACAAACTATTGATGGGGGAAATAAACCTTTAAAAAGGAATAAAGTAAAACAGATGACGTTTGGCTTCAATTGTACATCGCTGTACAGAAATAACAGGAAAGGGTTCTATTCTTAGCTGAAAAGAAAACCTCTGATGTTTCCTTTGTTATATCAATATGAAATGTTCCAAATGTACCTGGGAATCGAAAGATTCAGACTTCAGGATTCCAGTATCTGTGCTCCTTACTCATAGGTGCCTACTTTCTTGCAGCTCTATCTGGGAGAGGGCTTCCAGTTCAGTGAGGCAGGGGGATGGAGGCGCTGTGGGGGTATGGCCAGCACGGGTCGCAGTAGTCTGCCCACATTTCGGGAGGGTGATCCTGTCCTTACCCCTTCCCAAATAATGTCAATAGTAGAGCCCTGGGAAAGGCTATGGTACAAATCAATACATAGTTATACTGCCAGATAGTCTTTACAGTTTTAATGGTCTAAGATGTTACATGATAGTCTGGTGTAAGCAAGTTTTTTTTCAACCTTGGCTGCCCCACTTTTATACTGGGGCCCTTCAGCACAAATTATCACCAAAACCTGTGCTGTTAGTGTGCCTTGAGGACCAAGTTTGAGAATGCCTGGTATATGGCATAAGGAGTATACAGTGCCACCCAGAGATTTGTCAGGCCGTTGTACTAGTTATGCCATTATTAAATAGCCCAAATGAAGCAATCCTCTGAAAACTGTGGTGACAGAATTGTGCAAAAGGACGTCCACCGCTCTCTTCAGCCGTCTGCCCATCTGCAGCCTCCCGCCCATCTGCAGCCGCCCGCCCATCTGCCCCTGGAAACTTCTGAGGCTCACAGCGTCTTCACTGCCACGGGCCGCCCGGAAGCTGCACCTCTCTTCTCTGCTAGTCAGGGAGGGAGTGTCACATGACTTTTATTGTATGAGCCATCTACAGACAGATTGCATGTGTTTAAAAGCACATGCAATCTGCTCCCAATCCCAACCAATCCTCCAATCTCCCGAGGCCGAAATTGTATGATTGTGTACACACGATCTGCACACAATCTGCATACAATCCATTTTACAATCCATTGAGATTGTATGATTGGGTGCAATGTCTTTCTGATGTATGGTCACCTTATCTCTAACGCTTTGCTCCCTAAGGTCACAAGATTTTGTTAATTCCCTCTTGAAGTCATCCCTACTCATCATATATCACACAAAACACTTATAGTCTCAACTCTTAAGGCCCCCTTACACTTGTCAACTTATTGTCTCAACAAATTGAACCTAATTGACTCGAGATTTATCCTATGTGCAGGAGGTTCAATCTCTTCCAATCTCGGTTATACCCAATGGCACAGGATTGTGAATTGTGGATTGTGTCCTACACATCAGGCACATAAGATTTTGTCAGACGGCACATCAGATCTTGTCAGATAAATTGACTCAAATTGGATGAAATCTCACAAAATCTCACAAGTGTAAGGGGCCCTTTACTTTCACTTAATTCTGACAAACACTGTTATTCGACTTTGCTTCCCTGGGCTTCAGCGATACCCAATATACAGTATCATCAACTGAATCGCGGCATAAACACTTCAACTTACTGTATCTTTTTGGTATATACAGTCCTTCTACTTACAGGAGGTTGACTTCTGTTTTCAACACAGGGCCTACATCTCTCCTGCCCAACGAATACACAGTAGCCGAGTATTTGTCAGAAATGTCATCTCTTCCATCTTCATGCACTGTCTATGGGAATGTGATACTATCAAACGTGTTTGGTATACCGAAAGTTTATTGCTTTTATCAATGTTTTATTTGAAATTCATGTGTCACCCGATTTAACGGCATGTTTTTTTCTCCACTTTGGTAACTGGAAGTTAGATCTCTTGCTTCCCCGTCCTATTCCCCTGCTAGCAACTTTTATTACAATTCCTAAAAAGGTTATATTAATTTATTGGAACGCCAAGTCTTCCCTCGCCTTAAATGTTCAGCAGAAACTACTCCAATTAATGTACTTTGATAGAAGAACATTAATGCAATCTAATATATAGAAGCTGGGGTCACGAAAAAAATTTTGGGAAATGGGAGTATTAAATTAATGCTCTTCCTCAAAACATAATTTCTGATATTCTGAAACCTCTTGTTACTACAGGTCGAGTATCCCGTATCCGAATATCCGTTATCCGAATTATTCCGAAATACGGACATTCCAGAAAGTGAAAAAAAATTTTTTTTTTGCTAAAAACTCACTGGGGACATATGTAACAGCATCACTGGGGACATGATATGTAACTGGCACTATATATGTGCAAGACAATGATTGCTTGGCATTCAAATTCAGTGCTGAGATAGTACACACATTTTGTTTCACGTTTTGAAACCTTGTTTTTTGAACAATTAAAATATGTTTGTGTGTATTTTATGTGGTAATAAAATATATTTGTGTGTATATTATGTGTTTATACAGCATAAATGCAAGATACTTCAAAATACATCATTGAAATATTAAAATATTCCGAAATACGGAATAATCCGTTATCCAAAATTCTCCTGGTCCCGAGCATTTTGGATACGGGATACTCAACCTGTAGTACAAAGTAGAGATGTGCAGGCTTTGATTTACTCTGATTTACTCTGATTTCAAAGCAGGATCTTATTGGCTATCAACTGTCAACAACTGTCAGTTGATTTGGGATAGCTAATAAGATCCTGCTTTGAAATCATAGTAAATCAGAACCTGCACATCCCTAGTACAAAGTGGTATGTTTTACGTTCTTTCATTAACCCACCCCTCCATTGCAATTTCTTGATATGCTCTTCAACCGCCTACCCAAAAGCTATAACCTATTCGTCTAAAAATGTAGATTGAACTTCTCCTTAGAGCTGTTTACCTCACTCCATTTACTTCTATTTCTCTGTTGACAAGCCTGTTTATCTCCACAGGGGCGTAACTATAGCACCGCAGCCCCCGCCACCGCGGGGGGGGGGGGGGGGGGGCGCTGTGCATGTGGGGGCGCCGGGGGCTGCGGTGCTATAGTTAAACCCCCCCTCAATCCCCCGCAGACTTACCTATCGCGCTGGTCCCGGCGGCTCCTTTCTTCTGCTGAGGACCACAACAAAATGGCCGCCCCCATATAGCACACAGTTCTCTGAAACTGTCTGCTGTATGGGGGCGGCCATTTTCTGGTGGTCCTCAGCAGAAGAACGGAGCCGCCGGGACCAGCGCGATAGGTAAGGCTGTGGGGGATTGAGGGGGGTTTGCATGGGCGGCGGGGTAGGGGTGCTCGGCGGGGCGGTGGGGTAGGGGTGCTCGGCGGGGCGGCGACGGGGGGGGGGCGCCCCCCCTAACGGCAGGGGGGTGCCCAAAACATAGCTACGCCACTGCATCTCCACTTTCACCCCCTCCTGTTGGCCAACTTTTCCCTCTTTATTTTCTTCACACTTTTCTTCCCCTATTATAAGTTGCACCCAAATGAAAAAGAGAGTTTTGCTGTAGCAGGCTTGTATCAAATCTCAGTGGGTTGATGGTGTGGCTTTTTCCCAGTTGCGTATGTGTTGTGAATGGCTTCGCCTCAGTTTCTTAATTCCTGGAAAGTTGTCATCCAATTTCTTCGCACAGAAGGCGAACATGCTGCAGAAATGCATCGCAGGATGAAGGGGGTGTACAGAGAGGAGTTTCTCCACACAATTTCGGCTGTGGGGGATCTAATTCGTCAGAATCGTCGGATCACCACACGTGAAATTGCTGCCGCACTGTCGATATGCAAGGGAACTGTGCATCACATAATCCACAACAAGGTTGGTTATGGAAAAGTGTGTGCACAGTGGGTGCCCAAGCATTGGTCAGAGAATTAGAAGTTGGCAAGAATGGTGTTTGCTTGACCCATCTGTTTCGGTACCCGGAGCAAGGAACAGATATCATTGCCAGTGCAGCAGCATTTTCACATGTGGTGATCTGATGAATGCGATCCTCCAAAGCTAAAAATCGTGGCATGGTTTGCACCGGCCCGAGCTGTGGCAAGTCTTGATGCTTTCACGTCCCATCTCATAACGCTAACACCACCAGAATGTGGTGCACCGTGCAAGACACCTTATACTTATCCATTCTCTCCCTTCCTCCATTCTCTTCACTTCCTTCACCCTATTACCTATTTTCCTTTAATCCCATTACAACTGTTTTGTGCTATTCCATTCTCTTATTTTGTACTCGTAGACAAATGTACACATTTTTGGTATTATATTGTTTGTTTCTGTATACCTGTTTGAACTATTGCTATATTCTCTCTGTAAAAACTCAATAAACATTATTAAAATAAAAAAGCTAAATAAAAAAGGTATATGAGATTTGCTTTGAAAACAATAACATGCAAATACTTTACAACTAGGATAGATTTAAAGTTTTATGGAAATTAAATTTGCCTTTTCACCCTATTAAGTCAGTTTTTATTAAGATATTGTACATCTTAACAAATATCATTAATTACGGACCCACATTAAGAGGGGAATATACTTTCTGACAGTATACAGATTAAAGATCATTTTGTCATTTAGCTCCGCAAGCTTTAGCACCTTGTAAAACCAATTTAATCTTGGAATGTTTCGACTACACAGACCCTGAAGTGGCACTTGCAATTTTATTTTAACTCATAATCCGTTGACCTTCTTATTAATGGTGGTTTTATAATAGCCCGCAGTAAATTTTAATTTAGAAGCCCCAGATTCAAATGGCTCGTTGGGGAATTGATGTTACTGATTATTACCTGACGTCAATTGGTAAATCTTGCGGCATCATTAATTGAATGGATATAATGGCTGCTGTATAAGATTCTTAGATTGATTGCTGAATTAAAATATATGGCAGTAACCACTTAACTTTGAATCAATGTGAAACCTTATTGGCAATTTGGGTGAAACTTAAAAATAAACAACCAAATCATTTGCCCCCATTTGTAAAACACGCAAATAGGAAAATTGTTTACTTCTAGATTTCTTACCCATCTATTACAAAGGAAGCTGATAAATGCCGGTATGCAAAGCACTGCCCACATGTTTAATTGCTTTACAATTGCTCACTATGATGAGATTTAAATTCAAGTGCCGAGGGATTTTTTTTTTTTTTTAGACTTTAGAGGGAAAAAATGTTCTCCTTGAGAAATAATTATCAGTTAATTGATACAGAGAGGTAACTAGGCATAACATGAGTTTTTTACATTTTTAATTCATCCATGACAAGCTTTCAAGTTTGCAGTGTTATTAAAGAGGCATTTTAATTTATTATTGCTAAAAATCAATTATGGTTCTCTGTGCAACCCCTTTTCTGGAGCTGGGCTTATCCTTGAGGATTTTTTTCAAGAGCTGCCAAGGTAGAAAATAAGAGAGTTGTATTGTTTCCGAGTTCTTCCAACTGGTTATGTAGTCAAACAAGTTAGCAAACAAAGAGCATTCATGGGATGTATTATTCAAAATAATGATCTTCAAAAACAGCTCTTGAGGTACAGTAGTGATACCGTGTTAGATACGGGTGTGCACACTTGGATGGAAATCCAGCTGCACCTCTTTGCACCGTCTCAGAAGTAACAGATTCTGGGGCCGGTGCAGACCCGCCTGCAGCGGGCCGAATTCGGCCATGATGTTTGCACATGTACATCCCTGAATACAATATGTGCATGTGCAATCCCTGGGAGGAAACGGCTTTGGTGAGTTTCACACTTCCCGATCCATTCTCTCCATATAGGGCTGGCAGGGGGCAGTGGTGGAAGCAGGGGAACGGCTAGCATTTTATGGGCACACCCATGGAAACGCTGGGCGTAACCCTGTAAACGTAGGCGTGTCGTTGCCTGCTCTGTGAATTCCTCAAGTGGACCAACACTTTCCATTTAATCTTTGATAAGCATTAAGGGAAATTCAAGCATTAAGGGAGACAGACAAATATTTTTCTCATAGAGATGATCATCATTTTAATATGCAGTGTAAATATTTATATGTTTTATTATTATTATTATTATTATTATATTTTTTTTATAGGACCGTACGATGGTTCATAAAATAATCAAGGGCACTACGGGTTTAACCCCTTCCTGACAGAGCCAGTTTTTGCGTTCCTGACAGAGCCCTTTTTTTCAAATCTGACATGTCTCACTTAAGTGGGGATAACTTTTTTTTGCTTTTACTTATCCCAGTGATTTTGAGATTGTTTTTTCGTGACACATTGTACTTCAAATTAGTGGTAAATTTGGGTCGATACAGTCTGTGTTTTTTTGTGAAAAATACCAAAATATCGTGAAAAAATGGAAAATTTAGCGATTTGCAAAATGTTAAATTTTCTGCTTGTGAGACAAATAATCTTACCACTCAAAATAGTGAATAACTAACATAGGCCATATGTCTACTTTATGTTGACATCATTATTTCAACTTCCTTTTAATTTTTTGGGACACTAGGAGGCTTACAATATGAATAGCAAATTCTCAAATTTTCAAGAAAATTTCAAACACTGATTTTTTTAGGGACCAGTTCAGTTCTGATGTAACTTTGAGGGACTTGTATGTGAGACACCCCCATAAATGATGCCATTTCAAAAACTGCACCCCTCACAGTATTCAAAACAGCATTTTGGAAGTTTGTTAACCCTTTAGGTGTTTCACAGGAATTAAAACAAAGTGTAGGTGAAATTTCAAAATGTCTTTTTTTTGCAGATTTGCAATTTTAATACATTTTTATAAGGAACACAGTACATTTTACTAGAGAAATGTGACTAAAAATTGATTCCCCCAATTCTTTTGTTTTCATAAATATCCTATATGTGGCCCTAGTGTGCACGGTGACCAAACCACAGGCTTCATAATAGAAGGAGCACCTACTTGATTTTGGAGCCTCCTTTTTATGAGATTATTTTTTAGGCACCATGTAGGTTTCAAGGCACCATAAGATGCTAAAAGTTAGGAACCCCCCCACAAGTGACCCCATTTTGCAAACTACACCCCTCAGGGAATTCATCTAGGGGTATAGTGTACATTTCAAACCCCCAGGGGTTTCACCAATTGTGGTACAACTGGGCAGTGAAAATGAAAAATTATTTTTTTTACACAAAAATGCAGTTCTGGCTCCAAATTTGTCATTTTCAGAAGGTATGAAGGAGACAAAGCACCCCAAAATCTGTGCCCCAATTTCTCCCGAGTACGGCAATGCCTCACATGTGACCAAAAAATACCAGT
This sequence comes from Crinia signifera, assembly GCF_055691185.1. NCBI lineage: Eukaryota > Metazoa > Chordata > Amphibia > Anura > Myobatrachidae > Crinia > Crinia signifera. The sequence continues at coordinate 298,824,305 of NC_139219.1, forward strand.
TGGGTGCATGGCAGGACTCAGAAGGGAAGGAGTGATTTTTGGATTTTGCAGCTCAGATTCTGGTGGAATTTTGGTGGGTGCTATGTCGCATTAGCAAGACCCCCCAAGCACCAATACAGTGGAACCCCCCCACAAGTCACCCCATTTTGCAAACTACACCCCTCAGGGAATTCATCTAGGGGTATAGTGTACATTTCAAACCCCCAGGGGTTTCACCAATTTTGATACAAGTGGGCAGTGAAAATGAAAAATTACATTTTTTTTACACAAAAATGCAGTTCTGGCTCAAAATTTTTCATTTTCAGAAGGTATGAAGGAGAAAAAGCACCCCAAAATCTGTGCCCCAATTTCTCCCGAGTACGGCAATGCCTCACATGTGACCAAAAAATACCAGTTGGGTGCATGGCAGGACTCAGAAGGGAAGGAGTGATTTTTGGATTTTGCAGCACAGATTCTGGTGGAATGAATGGTGGGTGCTATGTTGCACCAATACAGTGGAACCCCCCCACAAGTCACCCCATTTTGCAAAGTACACCCCTCAGGGAATTCATCTAGGGGTATAGTGTACATTTCAAACCCCCAGGGGTTTCACCAATTTTGATACAAGTGGGCAGTGAAAATGAAAAATTACATTTTTTTACACAAAAATGCAGTTCTGGCTCAAAATTTTTCATTTTCAGAAGGTATGAAGGAGAAAAAGCACCCCAAAATATGTGCCCCAATTTCTCCCGAGTACGGCAATGCCTCACATGTGACCAAAAAATACCAGTTGGGTGCATGGCAGGACTCAGAACGGAAGGAGTGATTTTTGGATTTTGCGGCTCAGATTCTGGTGGAATTTTGGTGGGTGCTATGTCGCATTAGCAAGACCCCCCAAGCACCAATACAGTGGAACCCCCCCACAAGTCACCCCATTTTGAAAACTACACCCCTCAGGGAATTCATCTAGGGGTATAGTGTACATTTCAAACCCCCAGGGGTTTCACCAATTTTGATACAAGTGGGCAGTGAAAATGAAAAATTACATTTTTTTACACAAAAATGCAGTTCTGGCTCAAAATTTTTCATTTTCAGAAGGTATGAAGGAGAAAAAGCACCCCAAAATATGTGCCCCAATTTCTCCCGAGTACGGCAATGCCTCACATGTGACCAAAAAATACCAGTTGGGTGCATGGCAGGACTCAGAACGGAAGGAGTGATTTTTGGATTTTGCGGCTCAGATTCTGGTGGAATTTTGGTGGGTGCTATGTCGCATTAGCAAGACCCCCCAAGCACCAATACAGTGGAACCCCCCCACAAGTCACCCCATTTTGAAAACTACACCCCTCAGGGAATTCATCTAGGGGTATAGTGTACATTTCAAACCCCCAGGGGTTTCACCAATTTTGATACAAGTGGGCAGTGAAAATGAAAAATTACATTTTTTTACACAAAAATGCAGTTCTGGCTCAAAATTTTTCATTTTCAGAAGGTATGAAGGAGAAAAAGCACCCCAAAATCTGTGCCCCAATTTCTCCCGAGTACGGCAATGCCTCACATGTGACCAAAAAATACCAGTTGGGTGCATGGCAGGACTCAGAAGGGAAGGAGTGATTTTTGGATTTTGCAGCACAGATTCTGGTGGAATGAATGGTGGGTGCTATGTTGCACCAATACAGTGGAACCCCCCCACAAGTCACCCCATTTTGCAAAGTACACCCCTCAGGGAATTCATCTAGGGGTATAGTGTACATTTCAAACCCCCAGGGGTTTCACCAATTTTGATACAAGTGGGCAGTGAAAATGAAAAATTACATTTTTTTACACAAAAATGCAGTTCTGGCTCAAAATTTTTCATTTTCAGAAGGTATGAAGGAGAAAAAGCACCCCAAAATATGTGCCCCAATTTCTCCCGAGTACGGAAATGCCTCACATGTGACCAAAAAATACCAGTTGGGTGCATGGCAGGACTCAGAACGGAAGGAGTGATTTTTGGATTTTGCGGCTCAGATTCTGGTGGAATTTTGGTGGGTGCTATGTCGCATTAGCAAGACCCCCCAAGCACCAATACAGTGGAACCCCCCCACAAGTGACCCCATTTTGCAAACTACACCCCTCAGGGAATTCATCTAGGGGTATAGTGTACATTTCAAACCCCCAGGGGTTTCACCAATTTTGATACAAGTGGGCAGTGAACATGAAAAATTACATTTTTTACACAAAAATGCAGTTCTGGCTCAAAATTTTTCATTTTCAGAAGGTATGAAGGAGAAAAAGCACCCCAAAATCTGTGCCCCAATTTCTCCCGAGTACGGCAATGCCTCACATGTGACCAAAAAATACCAGTTGGGTGCATGGCAGGACTCAAAAGGGAAGGAGTGATTTTTGGATTTTGCAGCTCAGATTCTGGTGGAATTTTGGTGGGTGCTATGTCGCATTAGCAAGACCCCCCAAGCACCAATACAGTGGAACCCCCCCACAAGTGACCCCATTTTGCAAACTACACCCCTCAGGGAATTCATCTAGGGGTATAGTGTAGATTTCAAACCCCCAGGGGTTTCACCAATTTTGATACAAGTGGGCAGTGAAAAAGAAAAATTACATTTTTTACACAAAAATGCAGTTCTGGCTCAAAATTTTTCATTTTCAGAAGGTATGAAGGAGAAAAAGCACCCCAAAATCTGTGCCCCAATTTCTCCCGAGTACGGCAATGCCTCACATGTGACCAAAAAATACCAGTTGGGTGCATGGCAGGACTCAAAAGGGAAGGAGTGATTTTTGGATTTTGCAGCTCAGATTCTGGTGGAATTTTGGTGGGTGCTATGTCGCATTAGCAAGACCCCCCAAGCACCAATACAGTGGAACCCCCCCACAAGTGACCCCATTTTGCAAACTACACCCCTCAGGGAATTCATCTAGGGGTATAGTGTACATTTCAAACCCCCAGGGGTTTCACCAATTTTGATACAAGTGGGCAGTGAAAAAGAAAAATTACATTTTTTACACAAAAATGCAGTTCTGGCTCAAAATTTTTCATTTTCAGAAGGTATGAAGGAGAAAAAGCACCCCAAAATCTGTGCCCCAATTTCTCCCGAGTACGGCAATGCCTCACATGTGACCAAAAAATACCAGTTGGGTGCATGGCAGGACTCAGAAGGGAAGGAGTGATTTTTGGATTTTGCAGCACATATTCTGGTGGAATGAATGGTGGGTGCTATGTTGCACCAATACAGTGGAACCCCCCCACAAGTCACCCCATTTTGCAAACTAAACCCCTCAGGGAATTCATCTAGGGGTATAGTGTACATTTAAAACCCCCAGGGGTTTCACCAATTTTGATACAAGTGGGCAGTGAAAATGAAAAATTACATTTTTTTACACAAAAATGCAGTTCTGGCTCAAAATTTTTCATTTTCAGAAGGAATGAAGGAGACAAAGCACCCCAAAATCTGTGCCCCAATTTCTCCCGAGTACGGCAATGCCTCATGTGTGACCAAAAAGTGGCAGGACTCAGAAGGGAAGGAGTGATATTTGGATTTTGCAGCACAAATTCTGGTGGAATGATGGTGGGTGCTATGTCGCATTAGCAAGACCCCCAAAGCACCAATACAGTGGAACCCCCCCACAAGTGACCCCATTTTGCAAACTACACCCCTCAGGGAATTCATCTAGGGGTATAGTGTACATTTCAAACCCCCAGGGGTTTCACCAATTTTGATACAAGTGGGCAGTGAACATGAAAAATTACATTTTTTTACACAAAAATGCAGTTCTGGCTCAAAATTTTTCATTTTCACAAGGAATGAAGGAGACAAAGCACCCCAAAATATGTGCCCCAATTTCTCCCGAGTACGGCAATGCCTCACATGTGACCAAAAAATACCAGTTGGGTGCATGGCAGGACTCAGAAGGGAAGGAGTGATTTTTGGATTTTGCGGCTCAGATTCTGGTGGAATGAATGGTGGGTGCTATGTGGCATTAGCAAGACCCCCGAAGCACGGTGAAATTATGAACCTAATATTCCATAGATGTGTGGTATATTTTAAAACACTCCTTTATACATAGGCCGGGTTTGTCGGGGCAAGTGTCACACTGGAAAATAGTTTGCTTTCTTATTCCCTTTTTATAGCAAACTTTGCACCTTTTTTGTGTCCTGCCCTTTTTTCCAGTGGAGGGGATTTCATCAGGAAAATGCTGCCCTGGTACAATACGGGGGCCAGTACTAGAAGTACTGGGGCCCTCTGCCTGCTGGTTCCCAAATATTAGGCCCTTTATGACTTCCTCTTGAAAGTGCATAAATGTCCCCCTCTGGCCGGTAGAACGGAATAGCACGTAAGCGTTATACAGTGCCATCTGGATGATATACACGGCCACCTTCTTGTACCAGATTTTTGTTTTCCGCAGGGCACTGTACGGCTTCAGTACCTGATCTGAAAGATCCACTCCGCCCATGTACCTATTGTAATCCAGGATACAATTAGGTTTGGAGGTGTGGGTACTGGTACCTCGTACAGGGACGGAGGTGGTACTGTCTCCGTGAATTGTTGTCAGTATAAGGACATCCCTCTTGTCCTTATATTTGACCAACAACATATTTTCGGTGCATATTCCCCTGCTTTCACCCCTTCTCATTACTTGGGCAATGTGCGTTTTTGGGAGGCCTCTTTGGTTCTTGCGCACAGTACCGCAAGCTGCTGTACCTCTTGAACCAAGGGCCTTAAACAGGGGGATGCTGGTGTAAAAGTTATCCACATAGAGGTGATAACCTTTATCCAGGAAGGGGTGCACTAAATCCCAGACAATTTTCCCACTAACACCTACGAGGGAGGGGGGGCATTCTGGCGGTTCAATTCTTGAATCCTTCCCTTCATAAACCCTAAACCTGTGGGTGTACCCTGAGGTGCTTTCACACAGTTTGTACATTTTTATGCCATACCTTGCCCTCTTACTGGGAAGGTACTGGCGGAATTTAACCCTTCCTTTAAAATGTATAAGGGACTCGTCGATACAAATAAATTTTTCAGGGATGTACACCTCTTCAAATTTGGCACTGAAATGATCAATGACCGGCCTGACTTTGAATAGCCGGTCAAAGGTGGGATCATCTCTGGGTGGGCACTGTGCATTATCGGTGTAATGTATAAATTTAAGAATTGTCTCAAATCGAGTCCGGGGCATGGCCATACGGTAAAATGGAGTACTGTACAGAACATCTGTACTCCAATATTGCCTAATTTCTGGCTTTTTTACTATGCCCATATGAAACACCAGACCCCAAAACGTCATCATCTCTACTGCATCTACAGGGGTCCACCTAGCAAATGATGACGTGGGGTTTTGAGCAATAAACTGCTGGGCATATAAATTAGTTTGGTCCACCATTAAATTTATAAAATCATCAGAGAAAAATAATTTGAAAAAGTCAATTTCTCTGAGACCTGTGGAATCAAATTGGATTCCTGGCATGGCCAAAAACTCAGGAACCTGGGGCTCAAAATTGTCTGGTGGTGGGGTCCATACGAGATCAATTATTGGGGGGGGGGTCTCAGCTGCTCTACGGGGGCGTCTTTGAGGGGGTCCCTCATCACCAGAGGAGGAAGAGGAGCTTAAGGCGAATCCTTCAAATTCCCCGCTTGCATCACTGGCTGTGTCAGAGTCAGAAGCAAGCAGGGCATATGCCTCCTCCGCTGAATACATTCTCCTGGATGACTGGGAGGACATTTGGGAGGACATTTGGGAGGACATTTGGGATGCCATTTTTATTTTTGTGTTACTGGTAGTGAAATGTTTCAACACGTGTATAGTGTAGGGGGGGGTACAAACTTTATTTCAATCCGGGGGGTATGTAGTGTGTAGTGTGTATGTGGTGCAGAAAAAAAAAAATACTTTATACCAATAAAAAAAAAAAAATGAAGGGGTTAAAAATAAAAAATTTAAGGGGTTAAAAAAAAAAAAAAGGTCCTGCGCCAAAAATTGAGCACAGATGTTGGTCAGTAACGTCTGTCACTGAACAGCGCTCAAAGGCAACAGGAATTTGATCAAAAAAAAAAAAATATAGATCAACCCTGTACCGAAAAAGATGATCAGTGATGTACGTCACTGATCAGCGCACAGCGGCCACAGGACACCCACAAAATCACAGTGTGTGTAAAAAAAAAATTAAAAAAAGACCCCACAGCACACACAAAAAAAAAAGGTGATCAGTGATGCGACACTGATTACCAGTGAGGTGCAGCAGGTGCACAACCTTTGGTGCAACTGACAGGTATATATAAAAAAAAAAAAACCTCTGTACCCCCAAAAAAGTTGCTGATCACCTCAGATATAGTGATCAGCACAAAAGGCGGGGGCAGCAGACAAAAAATTTAGCACTCTCTATCACTCTCTGTCACTATCTCTCTCTATCTCTCTATCTCTCACTATCTATCACTCTATGACACTGCAGCAGCAGCACTGACAGGTATATCTATATATAAAAAAAAACCTGCGCCCCCAAAAAGTTGCTGATCAGTTAATTTATACTGATCAGCACAAAAGGAGGGGGCAGCAGTCAGTTATATCAAAAATATATAGCACAATCTGTCACTATCTCTCTCTATCTCTCTCTCTCTATCTCTCTCTATCTCTCTATAACTATCACACTGCAGCAGCACAAAATATAGCACTCTGTCACTAGGCCTCTCTATCTATCTCTCTCTCTCTATCTCTCTCTATCTATAACTATATCACACTGCAGCAGCACAAAATATAGCACTCTCTGACACTATCTCTCTCTATCTCTCTCTATCTCTCTATAACTATCACACTGCAGCAGCACAAAATATAGCACTCTGTCACTAGGCCTCTCTATCTATCTCTCTCTCTCTATCTCTCTCTCTCTATCTATAACTATATCACACTGCAGCAGCACAAAATATAGCACTCTCTGACACTATCTCTCTCTCTATCTCTCTCTATCTCTCTCTATCTCTCTCTATCTCTCTATCTATCTCTCTATCTAGCTAGTACACTGCAGCAGCACAATTTCACAGGAAGGCACAAGTAGCAACAGGATCCAGGAAGCAGTGATGAAGCAGCGATCAGCACTCTCTGACACTATCTCTCTCTATCTCTCTCTATCTCTCTCTATCTCTCTCTATCTCTCTATCTCTCTATCTATCTCTCTATCTCTCTATCTATCTAGCTAGTACACTGCAGCAGCACAATTTCACAGGAAGGCACAAGTAGTAACAGGATCCAGGAAGCAGTGATGAAGCAGCGATCAGGTAAGTATGGAGCAAGCTATGGAGCAAGGTTCTGGTCAGTATGGCGGCAGGGAGGTACGGTGACCGCACTGCACGCTATTCCAGACCGGAATGGCGTCTGCAGTGCAGTCACCGTTAGTTTAAATCCCCCTCCTTGGCTGTGATTGGTCCGTCGGTCCGACGAACCAATCACGGCCTTTGGGGGCGGGCGGGGTGCGGTGGGGTGACACCAGTGTCACCCTTACACCCCGCGGTGATTGGTGCTGTACTTTACAGCACCAATCACCTCTGATCCCGTGTCACCGGCGAACGTTATTCGCCGGTGACACAGGAAAACGCTGTAATTGGCTGTTCACACTGAACAGCCAATCACAGCGATCGCCGACGGGGGGGCGGCATCGCAGCCCCCCCTGGGCATGCACGGACATGTCTGCTGTCAGGGACAGCAGACATGTTGAAACTGTCACCGCGTCTATAGACGCGGTGACAGTTAAATGCCATGACGTACATTTACGCCATGTGTCGGGAAGTACTTCCCGACCATGACGTAAATGTACGTCAAATGTCGGGAAGGGGTTAAAACATGAAATATCGAATAAAGTTTAAATTTTTTTGAAAAAAAAAAAAAGACAGTTGAAGAATTAAAGATTTCTGTTGTATATTTGATCCTATCATAGGCGATATGTACTAAGCTATGAAAAGTGATAACATGTACAGCGAATATTTACCAACCAATTAGCTCCTAATTCCCATTCTTTTAAACACAGCCTGTAGCATGACAGTTAGGAGCTGATTGGCTGGTACTTTTTCACTTTCCCTTTTTTTTTACGCTTAGTGCACCTAGCCCCATGTCTTTTATATGAACATATACTATTGTAATACATTTAATGGGCTTATTTTTAATATTTGATCATATATGATCATCAGTTGTTGCTTTGTGTATGTAGTGAGACTCAGGGGCGTAACTAACTATTTAGCGCCCCCCCCCCCCCCGCCGCACCTAACCTGCCCCCCCCTTCTTACCCGCGGTCTGCGTCTCGCCCGGCTCTCTGTCGGGACCTTCCTGACGTCACGGTCCCGGCCGGCTCCTGCTGCAATGAAAACGGACTCTTAGAAAATGGCTGCCCCCATACTGCAGACAGAAAACTGTCTGCAGTATGGGGGCAGCCATTTTCTAATTGTCAGTTTTCATTGCAGCAGGAGCCGGCCGGGACCGTGACGTCAGGAAGGTCCCGACAGAGAGCCGGGCGAGACGCAGACTGCGGGTAACTATAGCCCCGCAGCCCCCCCGGCGGTGCCCCCAATTTCTCTGTGCCCCCCCGCCACCGCGGGGGCTGCGGAGCTATAGTTACGCCACTGGTGAGACTCAGGGTGGTAAATTTACTAAAATGGGAGTTCTATTGAAGATGGGATGTTGCCCATAGCAACCACTCAGATTTCATCTGTTATCTTCTAGATGATGCTTAATAAGAGGGTCATTTCTTAACAGCCAATATCTTTCTAAACCTCTGGACCCCATAAAAATGGCGCCTCTTGCATCTACTATAGTTATGCCCATGTAAGATAGATATGTATTTACAATTAATATCATATAGCTCTTAGGGGCTGGTTTATCACAATCTACCACTGCTGCTGGTGCCCGCTCCCCATTGTGACAACACCCCCATATCTTGACACCCTCCAATCATAATTAGCAACACCCAGTGAACAGAATGGTTTACGGTAGTTAGGTCGACACTATTAAGGTGGACCACTGAAGGAGGACACATGAAAAAGGCCGACATGGAAAAGGTTGATAGGGTCAAAAGGTCAACACAAGCATTAGGTCCACAATGGGAAGGTTGACCGTCAAAAGGTCAATGTGACTTTTTCTTTTTTTTTTGGAGCCGACAAGTGTCGATAGGTGGTATTTATTTCCCTACCATCCACTAGGGCAGGGGTCCTCAAACTATTTTACTCTGGGACCCCATCAGACAATATAAATAATGACAGGTCCCCAGCAAGTTACTGCAGGTGGTCATCACATCACATGTGTAGTCAGCAGACAGCACATACATGGCAGCATTGTGGAGGCACAGAGTGATGGGAGGAGTCTAATATACCATAACCCATCACAAGTGTGGTCAGCAGACAGCACATACATGGCAGCATTGTGGGGGCACAGAGTGATGGGAGGAGTCTAATATACCATAACCCATCACATCACACATGTGTAGTCAGCAGACAGCACATACATGGCAGCAGTGTGGAGCCACAAAATGATGGGAGGAGTCTAAAATAACAGACAATTCAACAGATTGTTCAGAGTCCTTGAATCACTGACTGACATTAGAAAAGTCATCAGCCTGATGGTCAACAACATGGAGTCGCGACCCCATGCTGAGACGGTCTAGACCCACTTTGGTGTCAGGACCCACAGTTTGAGAACCGCTGCACTAGGGTATGGAGGGAGAATATAATAGTGTGCACAAAGCATGGTGGGCGCAGCTAGCCATGCGAGGGGACGCTTTGCTCTTTTTCGGTTTCGATGTGAAATAAAGGGTTTGGAGCAGCTTCTTTCTTTTTTTTTAAACAGAAATCTCTCCACAAGGCCTTTAATGCATTCAGGTGGTACTAAAAAATGTCAGAAAATTTTCAAATGGATTAATTTTTAGATGACCGCCTGTGTACCATACGCATTGCTCATGCATGTGTGGGGGAATAGCAACAGACAATGCATATGGGTTGTAAACGCAATATGGTTGACGCTTGACTGATGCTTGAAGCCTGCGTGGATGGTAACCTGCCATTTTCTGGGTGTGCCTGAAAATAGGTGTGCCCAGGCCTTTTTGATGTTCTATCACACTGACGCCCTCCCTCCCCCTGCAGCTTGCGCTCTATAACACTGATGCCCTCCCTCACCCTGCAGCCTGTTTTCTATCATACTGATGCCCTTCCTCACCCTGCAGCCTGTGTTCTTTTATACTGGCACTCTCCCTCACCCACGGCCTGGGCTCTGTCACACTGAAGCACTCCCTTACCCCATGGCCTGCACTCTATCACACTGATGCCCTCCCTCCCCCTGCAGCCTGCACTCTATCATATTGATTCCCTCCCTCACCCTGCAGCCTGTTTTTAATGATACTGATGCCCTTCCTCACCCTGTGGCCTGTGCTCTTTTACACTGAAATGCTCCCTCACCCACAGAGAGCATTCTCATTGGCTGGGTGGCCCTTGAAAGCAGCAGCTTCTCTTCTCTGTATTGCTCAGGCTCAGCACAGAGGCCAACTGAGTCCCGTGTAGCTCCGCCCTGAGACCCATGTAGCTCCACCCCTTTCAATTCCCAAGTGGGGGGGATATCTGATTGGCAGGGCAGGGCATCTGATTTGCGGATGGACATCTGCGCAAGGTATAAGGAAGGGGGAGCTGAGTGCAGGACAGAACAGGACTGATGACTGAGTAGGGGGCTGGCCTTGGGGCCTCTTTGGTTGTCGGGACCCAGGACAGCTGTCCCCTTTGACCCCTCCCTATTGCCAGGCCTGCCCTCACATATAGGGCGGGATGTATTAATATACATCGCCGCCCTTCGCATGGCAGCCGCCGCGATGCTGCAGCATATGTACTAACATATGCGGCCAGCATCGGGTTGCGGTGACGGAGATCCCCGCGATACCTGTGATGTGGTCTGCGGGGGTCTCCGTCACCTCCCGGCGGCTGCCAGCATCCCCCTGCGTCTCCTCCTCCCCCCTGAAGCCGGATGTCCTCCCGGCTGTGACACCAGGGGGAGGAGGAGATCAAAGGAGAACGAGAGGGGGCGATACCCTGCCTTGCGAAACCGGGTGGATGGGTATTGATGCATAGGAAAATTCTGTAAAACGGGGGTTTTACCACATTTTCCCTTTAGTACATCTCGCCCATAGGGATAATAGACTACTGCTGTAGCTATTGTATAACTTTTTATTAATTGACAAAATACTATTAATACGACTACTACTGTTCTGATTTCTTGAGTGCTGCCACTGATTCACTGTTTAAGGCAGTGCTTTTAACCACTGTGCCGTGGCACACTAGTGTGCCTTGAGCTGTTCTCAAGTGTGCCCCCAGATCTAGGGGGAGATTCTCTAAGAATCTCCGCCCCCCTTTGCCGCCCATCGCATTTATAATTATCGCATATGTTGTAACATATGCGATAATTATAGCAAAGGACAGCTTTTGCGTTAAGAGCTGTCCTTTGCGGTGAGAGTCGCCGGGTCCCAGCAGGTCCCGGCGGCTCCCCTCTCCCTCACACACCCGGCGCTGCTGCTGCTGCGCCGGGTTCTCCTCCTCCCTGCACCCGGAAGAGGATCAGTGCAGGGAGGAGGTCACAGGTGAGGGGGCGATGCGGGGCGGCGGGGGTCCGTGCGGGGTGGCGGTGGGATGCGGTAGAAGCCCATTGGCTTCTATGGGGCATCGCCAGATTTTTATGGCGATGCCCCCCGCCGCGTTAACCCGGCGGGGGACGCTTACAGCATCCCAAAATGCGGTAAAAACCCTGATAACGGTGTTTTTACCGCATTTCTTGCTAAGAGAATCTCCCCCCTAGAGCCCAAACCAGTTTACAGCCACTACCAGTTCAACTGTTACTGACTGGTCTCTTCTTTTCATGTAAAGAGCCAATGTATTGTATTTTGTTACCTGTGGGGACCAGTGTGATTGTTTTTCATATGGGGGCCAATAGGATTTTTTGTTTTCCCTGTGGGGCCCAATGTGTTTTGCCCTGTGGGGATCTCACGGTGTGAATTTGCATTTTTAAAATCTTATTTAGTCTGCCTCAAGGTAAAAAGGTTGAAAATCACTGGTTTAAGGTTTACATACAGTATTCTAACATGCACCTGCACTCACATCCACTCTGTTTATATATTATATATATTACCATTTACATGTCTAATTAAATTGTTATGTTTGTTAGCTAAAGGATTGTGTCTTTTTTTTTTTTTCATTTTATTACCATATATTATATCATATTTAAAAAAAAAAAAAACAAGATATAATTGTACATTAGGTTTTCATTGATCTTTACATGTTTCCGTACAGTTAATAACCTTGAAGGCACCATAAGTGCAAGGATGTGGTTTGTTTCAAAGTTTTTAAGGGCGATAAACTAAGATGAGGAGAACTGAATGCCGCCTACACAGGACCAGGTGTTCTCATACTAACCATAATGTCACCTGACCACACCTATTCCGACTCTCTGCTGTCACCAGACACCTCCATTATCACTCTATGTGAAGCTTAGTAACAAATGTTATTATGTTGTGACATAGGCCCTAATTCCGTAAGGCTTGCTAAGCTGCAAAGATTATCTGCTATCGAGCCCTCTAATGCCCACCGTATAAGCGAACGCTGGCTCCCTGCCACCGCGCAAACATCCCCGCCTCCCAGCGAATGGAAGTTTAGCATAAACATCCAATCGCGCGGGAGCGTACGGGCCAAAAATCATTCAATGGTCGCTGACTTTTTCCCCTGTTCGCAAATATAAATCATTCTTGACTGACCTACTGTATACTTGTGGCATGCGACTCTGAGAATGGGGCGGGCGCTGACATAATATGACGCCAGCTGCACACCCCTGGCAGGCACCATTTTTGTGCGCACACACAGGAAACGCTGGGCATCACCATGGGCCTGCCCCGGTCCACCAAAAAATTGCGAGTCATCGTAAATCAGTCTCATGATTCCAACCTTTCTTTGGGTCAAAACCACACCTTAGATTTATATATATGTTCTTTTGGCGTAGAATAGTGAGTAATTAGAAAAAGATTTGCCCATACCGCACTGCCCACCTTAACCAAAAGAAATACATATTTTAGAAATTTGGTTACTGCTATGGTAACTCATGTTTTGTTCTGAAGCAGGCCATAATGAGTTACGCATAATTGGAGGGGAGATGTACGGTACTAAGCCATGAGTCTGGATGTAATGAGCTGATTTTTGCGGCTCTGAAAAAGTCGCTCCAACTTGGACGCTAGAATGTCTGAATTTTTTTCCGGCACTGAGCCAATGTAAATGGCATGCAGCTTTTATGCTCAATATGCAAATTGGATGTGACTTCTCATGATTTTTAGACCAGGAAGTATCTGAGTAATTTGGACCAACTAGATGCAATGTACGTAGTGCACTCATGGACACTCCCATAAGGAAATTGTCCATATGTAATGTCCGCACAATGTTACTGGCGTTGTCTGATACCACAAATCCCCAGGAGTCTAAGTGGGGTAAGCTACTGGGTGATGATTTCTCTAAGAGGTTGTCGGCGTTGTGCCTCTTACTGAAACCGATGATGCACAGTGTAGCCTGCCTTGGAAGGAGCTGGCTTTTCAGAGATGCTGCTGCTGCTGCTGTTGCTGCTGAAGGTGATGCATCTACCCAGTGGGCTGTCACAGTCATATAGTCCTTAGTTTGCCCTGATCCACTTGTCCACATGTTCGTGGTTAAGTGGATAGTGGGTACAACCGCATTTTTCAGGGCACTGAGGACACTTTTTCAGATATCTCTGTACATCCCGGGTATCGCATGCCTAGTGCAGTGGAATCTAGGTGGGATTTGGTACCGGTGACACACTACCGCCATCAATCATCTAAATCCCACTCCAATGATGGCAGATACCGGATGTACCTCTAACATCAACATACTGTAGCTGTCAAGGCCGCAGTTATCCGCTTTGCCATAGGATGACCACCGTCGTACTTCGTCCTCATCGCAAACGACTGTTGAACGATCAATTACTTAGTGAAAGATGTAACAGTGTTCTGACTTCCCCTCTGAGATGATGAACCGCTCCCAGCAGCAACAGCAGAAGTAGGTGCAGGATCCTCCAAAGGAATCCTGGATAGATGGGGAGTCAGTCATGATGGTGACAAGGCCTGCAGGACTACCTCCATCAGGATCGAGGAGGAAATTGACAAGGAGTGACTTTCTGGTATGGTTTTCTGGCGCTTGGATACAACAGGATCAAGGTATTTAAGTGTCCCTGGACTGACAGTTTCTGAACTAAACGGTGACTTATGAACTAACTTCAGGTGACGCATAAGGGAGGATGTCCCTTGGTGGCCAACGGCCCTACCCCTGCTTATTGCAGCATTATATAAGCTACATATGGAAAGACATTTGTTGTCCGTATCTGGATAAAAATTATTCCAGGCCAAAGAGATGGATTTTTTGGTCTTCTGCCCAGGCATGGCGATGGCCTTATGCATCCCACGGACTGTCTCGCTGGGTGCCTCATTTAAGCAAAACACATCACCATCAGCAGCATCCTCCTTTTCAAGTTCCTCCTCAGCACCAGCTACATCAATATCCTCCTCCTGGTGTACAACATTGACACCTTCAATCTCAAAATTTGGAACTGTAATGTAGGTGATCCTTCCAGCATATGCAGAGGGTGTACTGCAAATGGTGGAAGGAGCCACTTATTCCCGGACAATGATGGGAGGGTCAGGCATCGCAATCACCAACACTCTTGGACTCTCCTTGGGTGTTTGTGATACCATGTCTTTAGAAGGCACAGTTGTTTGCTATGTTTTCGATGACAGCTTAACTCTCTTAAATTTTCTAGCGGGGGGGACTTGGAGGGCTTAGATCATCGTGTGAAGCTGAACCACTAATCATAAACATAGGCCAAGTAATTGAACTTTGGCATTTTGAAATTGGGCATCGGCCTTGGCAGACGACGTTGATGTCATTTCATGTTCTACAGATATGCCACATGGAGTAGTCCGGGGTTGCTCCAAGGTAGGTAGCTCTTAGTTTGGATATATCAAGTAAGGAGCCATTATCATGTGGCTCCTTGCTGGTTAATCGTAGACCCAATTTAGGGTAACGGTGGTGTGGGGTGCGGTGCTCCTGGACTGGATGGGCTGGGTGACTTTAGTGCGGCATGCCCTTACATTCTATTAACACTTTTCCCTCACTAACACTATCTCTATCCTATTTTAATTACATTCATTTATCTCTCTCTTTTTATATAGCTTCGGCTTCCTATCACTAATTATTAACACTTAGTATATCACTGGCATGCCGCGCTGGGCTTCCCAGCTTATGATGGTTTTTTGGGGTGCCGCACCCTGCACCTAGATATAGCGCTAGGGACCCCCAATATACAGAGAAGCCTTGACGCGGCTTGGGGGCATAGCATACACCTGCGCAGGTATATGTAACCAATATCTCTGAATTCTATTATCATGTAGTGTTCTAGATTGGTTACTAGCATTGCTCAGTGTGTTGAGGGAAAAAATGTCTTGTTTTACTTACCCAGTATTTAACCCCTCCCTCATGCACCTGGGAAATGCTACTGAACTAATTGAGCATCTACCACTATCTGTATGTATGTTGTTAGAGGCAGAAGGGAGCCCATATTAGGAGGAGATGTGGGTCCTGATATGCCACATGGAGTAGTCCGGGGTTGCTCCAAGGTAGGTAGCTCTTAGTTTGGATATATCAAGTAAGGAGCCATTATCATGTGGCTCCTTGCTGGTTAATCGTAGACCCAATTTAGGGTAACGGTGGTGTGGGGTGCGGTGCTCCTGGACTGGATGGGCTGGGTGACTTTAGTGCGGCATGCCCTTACATTCTATTAACACTTTTCCCTCACTAACACTATCTCTATCCTATTTTAATTACATTCATTTATCTCTCTCTTTTTATATAGCTTCGGCTTCCTATCACTAATTATTAACACTTAGTATATCACTGGCATGCCGCGCTGGGCTTCCCAGCTTATGATGTTTTTTTGGGGTGCCGCACCCTGCACCTAGATATAGCGCTAGGGACCCCCAATATACAGAGAAGCCTTGACGCGGCTTGGGGGCATAGCATACACCTGCGCAGGTATATGTAACCAATATCTCTGAATTCTATTATCATGTAGTGTTCTAGATTGGTTACTAGCATTGCTCAGTGTGTTGAGGGAAAAAATGTCTTGTTTTACTTACCCAGTATTTAACCCCTCCCACATGCACCTGGGAAATGCTACTGAACTAATTGAGCATCTACCACTATATGTATGTATGTTGTTAGAGGCAGAAGGGAGCCCATATTAGGAGGAGATCAGAGCCGAATTTCCCATTAGGCACGTGAGGCACCGGCCTAGGGGCGGCACATGTTTGGGGGCGGCACTTGGATGCCTGTGATAGTACTGTCAGCCCAAAATGTACCAATAACTGCAAAATATCCACTGTACTGTACTATATTCCATCTTAAATAGAGTGTAAATGGATAGGACATGCAGATACTGCCCCTATAAACTGTCCTACTTAGTAAACATTATTGTTGTGCCTAGGGGCGCCCTCCTCCCTAAATCCGCCCCTGGAGGAGATGTGGGTCCTGATATGCCACATGGAGTAGTCCGGGGTTGCTCCAAGGTAGGTAGCTCTTAGTTTGGATATATCAAGTAAGGAGCCATTATCATGTGGCTCCTTGCTGGTTAATCGTAGACCCAATTTAGGGTAACGGTGGTGTGGGGTGCGGTGCTCCTGGACTGGATGGGCTGGGTGACTTTAGTGCGGCATGCCCTTACATTCTATTAACACTTTTCCCTCACTAACACTATCTCTATCCTATTTTAATTACATTCATTTATCTCTCTCTTTTTATATAGCTTCGGCTTCCTATCACTAATTATTAACACTTAGTATATCACTGGCATGCCGCGCTGGGCTTCCCAGCTTATGATGTTTTTTTGGGGTGCCGCACCCTGCACCTAGATATAGCGCTAGGGACCCCCAATATACAGAGAAGCCTTGACGCGGCTTGGGGGCATAGCATACACCTGCGCAGGTATATGTAACCAATATCTCTGAATTCTATTATCATGTAGTGTTCTAGATTGGTTACTAGCATTGCTCAGTGTGTTGAGGGAAAAAATGTCTTGTTTTACTTACCCAGTATTTAACCCCTCCCACATGCACCTGGGAAATGCTACTGAACTAATTGAGCATCTACCACTATCTGTATGTATGTTGTTAGAGGCAGAAGGGAGCCCATATTAGGAGGAGATGTGGGTCCTGATATGCCACATGGAGTAGTCCGGGGTTGCTCCAAGGTAGGTAGCTCTTAGTTTGGATATATCAAGTAAGGAGCCATTATCATGTGGCTCCTTGCTGGTTAATCGTAGACCCAATTTAGGGTAACGGTGGTGTGGGGTGCGGTGCTCCTGGACTGGATGGGCTGGGTGACTTTAGTGCGGCATGCCCTTACATTCTATTAACACTTTTCCCTCACTAACACTATCTCTATCCTATTTTAATTACATTCATTTATCTCTCTCTTTTTATATAGCTTCGGCTTCCTATCACTAATTATTAACACTTAGTATATCACTGGCATGCCGCGCTGGGCTTCCCAGCTTATGATGTTTTTTTGGGGTGCCGCACCCTGCACCTAGATATAGCGCTAGGGACCCCCAATATACAGAGAAGCCTTGACGCGGCTTGGGGGCATAGCATACACCTGCGCAGGTATATGTAACCAATATCTCTGAATTCTATTATCATGTAGTGTTCTAGATTGGTTACTAGCATTGCTCAGTGTGTTGAGGGAAAAAATGTCTTGTTTTACTTACCCAGTATTTAACCCCTCCCACATGCACCTGGGAAATGCTACTGAACTAATTGAGCATCTACCACTATCTGTATGTATGTTGTTAGAGGCAGAAGGGAGCCCATATTAGGAGGAGATGTGGGTCCTGATATGCCACATGGAGTAGTCCGGGGTTGCTCCAAGGTAGGTAGCTCTTAGTTTGGATATATCAAGTAAGGAGCCATTATCATGTGGCTCCTTGCTGGTTAATCGTAGACCCAATTTAGGGTAACGGTGGTGTGGGGTGCGGTGCTCCTGGACTGGATGGGCTGGGTGACTTTAGTGCGGCATGCCCTTACATTCTATTAACACTTTTCCCTCACTAACACTATCTCTATCCTATTTTAATTACATTCATTTATCTCTCTCTTTTTATATAGCTTCGGCTTCCTATCACTAATTATTAACACTTAGTATATCACTGGCATGCCGCGCTGGGCTTCCCAGCTTATGATGTTTTTTTGGGGTGCCGCACCCTGCACCTAGATATAGCGCTAGGGACCCCCAATATACAGAGAAGCCTTGACGCGGCTTGGGGGCATAGCATACACCTGCGCAGGTATATGTAACCAATATCTCTGAATTCTATTATCATGTAGTGTTCTAGATTGGTTACTAGCATTGCTCAGTGTGTTGAGGGAAAAAATGTCTTGTTTTACTTACCCAGTATTTAACCCCTCCCACATGCACCTGGGAAATGCTACTGAACTAATTGAGCATCTACCACTATCTGTATGTATGTTGTTAGAGGCAGAAGGGAGCCCATATTAGGAGGAGATGTGGGTCCTGATATGCCACATGGAGTAGTCCGGGGTTGCTCCAAGGTAGGTAGCTCTTAGTTTGGATATATCAAGTAAGGAGCCATTATCATGTGGCTCCTTGCTGGTTAATCGTAGACCCAATTTAGGGTAACGGTGGTGTGGGGTGCGGTGCTCCTGGACTGGATGGGCTGGGTGACTTTAGTGCGGCATGCCCTTACATTCTATTAACACTTTTCCCTCACTAACACTATCTCTATCCTATTTTAATTACATTCATTTATCTCTCTCTTTTTATATAGCTTTGGCTTCCTATCACTAATTATTAACACTTAGTATATCACTGGCATGCCGCGCTGGGCTTCCCAGCTTATGATGGTTTTTTGGGGTGCCGCACCCTGCACCTAGATATAGCGCTAGGGACCCCCAATATACAGAGAAGCCTTGACGCGGCTTGGGGGCATAGCATACACCTGCGCAGGTATATGTAACCAATATCTCTGAATTCTATTATCATGTAGTGTTCTAGATTGGTTACTAGCATTGCTCAGTGTGTTGAGGGAAAAAATGTCTTGTTTTACTTACCCAGTATTTAACCCCTCCCTCATGCACCTGGGAAATGCTACTGAACTAATTGAGCATCTACCACTATCTGTATGTATGTTCTACAGTATGTCATGACTAGTGGCAGCAGCTTCAGCACTAGGATAAGGTGGTTCTTGTTCTTTCACTATTCTATCCTACACATTTTTGTTCTCTGTTATCTTTCTGGAGTTTTAATAATATGCGGCAAAGGAGAGTGTACTAAACCACACACACAGCAAAACCTGAAATAATTAGATGTATTAAAATAACCCTTTTATTTTGGGGTTATTTATTATATGATGGTAGCACAGGAGAGTGTACCCGGCCTAAACCACACACACATGGCAAAGCCTGAAAAATTAGACGGATTAAAATAACCCTTTTTATTTTTTTTTACAGACTTTCACTGACCTATACGGCAGTACCAATGGACTTGAAGGCAGTACCACTGGACAGTACTGGACTTATCGGCAGAACCACTGGACTTAACGGCAGTACTGGACTTAGCGGCAGTACCACTAGACTTAATGGCAGTACCACTGGACTTAACGGCAGTGCTGGACTTAATGGCAGTACCACTGGACTAGCAGTACCATAGGACTTAACAGCAGTACCACTGGACAGCACCGCACCACTGAATTGGATGTATACAGCAACACAGGACACCAGCACTAAACAGCACAGGACACCAGTACCAGCAGAAGACAGCACAGTACCACAGGACTGGATTGCACTGGACTGCACAGGACACCACAGGACACCACTGCGACCAGCTTCCCAGAGAAACACAGAGACACGACCTCTCTCAACCCTCGACGCCGTGATGATGACATTTTGCCTTGTTCTGCCAGCCGAGCTTGGTGGGAAATGCCGAACGGATCACAGTTCGGATGCCTGCTGTTCGGTAACGTCTGGATTTCAGAAATCCAGATGCGCTCATCTCATATTTGAACTGGGGGGCACTCTGATGTGGCATGGTATGAAAAGGGGGCATTGTAATGTGGCATATTATAAACTGGGGGCGCTGTATATTATATGAATTGGGGATTACATGTGGCATAATGTGTACTGGCAGGCCTACAATGTGGCATAATGTAACAATAGGAAACTACAATGGTTCATAAAATAAGAAATAAGCAAGTGCACTACTATGGGGTATACTAATAACTAGAGCACTACTATGGTTCACAAAATGAACTACAGTAGGGCACTATTATTGGACATAAAAGTCATAATTTTATAATGTCACTATGGGGCCCACAAAGTTCTGTATGCGCCCCTGATTGCAGAATAATGCTATCAGTCAATGTATGGGAAGCTATCAATGGATTTAAATTGACTCAGTAGCCAATAGCAGTAGTCATAGAGCAGATTATGCATAAAGCATAGTGGAGGACATGGTTATCTGCCGGAAGGTACAAGCCATCTTGGGTTGATACATCAGCTCATTTCCTAAAAATATATAGCCTGTTATGTTGTCTTGTATTTAATCAGTATTTAAACTCAGTAGAATGCTACACAGCTGCAACAAACAATATGTTTACAAGATATTTCATTTATATAAACTTTAGTATAACATTATGAGATCAGATAAGTTTGCCTTCAGAAACATATAAGGAGGAACACGGGATGCTGCATCTAACTTTCCTCCGAAACAACAAAGAAGTTATCTGAGCGTCTGTTAAGATCAGCTAGTAAGCACAATTTATAAAAGAGTGAATGACTAACCCCAGTAACCATTTTTAATGACCCTAAAATAAAGTGCTTGAAGCAACATCTGTCCCAGCAGCTGGCTTCTCTGCATGAGTGGGCAGAGCGACACATTGGGACAAATTCTCTTCTCCCTTTTGACAGAAACAATTGCTGCAGATCATTTTTATCGTAATCAATTTAGGTACAGTTTCTTGGAAACCATCTGTGTAGTGTTCGTAGATTGTGCTTAAGAATTTAAATGTGTATATTTTTGGTTGCTTCATGTAGCATCTGCTAATGACCACATAAGTTCCTTTTTCTATGCGGAAAGCTGTTTCTTCGGGAAGAGATCAGTAGAGTAGTATTAACTCCCAACAAAGTCACACAGCCTCAAATAATGCGTATGTAGAAGTGTGCCTCGGAGGAGCAGCAGCAGTGACAGGACAAGAGGGAGCGGTGTCCTCAGCAGGACACAGCTCCAACCAGAGAAGGGATAAGCTGTCTGATCCATGGGCTGCAGGGTCTGGGTGTCTGGGGCTCGGACAACCATTGGTTTCTGGTTTCTGGCACCAGACTGGAAACACCGACTCTGAGCGACGTGGATAAGGCTTACTGAGTGGTGTTTCAAAATTGCCACCATTTTGGTCATGAGAAGCTGGAGGAAGAGATGAAGCAGCACTGCTACCGGCCCATCAAGAGAAAGAAGATGACCTGGAGAGGCCTGCAGGGGTGGAAAGCACTAGAGCTGAAAATGCTCCCAAAGCCTCTCCCAACTCCAGGTAGGCGACCCTGGGCTAACTACCCCCACCCCCTCCCTAGAACACCGAGTGATCAGGCATAAGGCCTCTGGGCACAGTCAGGCCCTCTTGGATGGGGCCACATAGTTGGTCCCTCTTGGCCTGTGTCCACATAGTCTGGTCATTAGACCCGTGGGCATAAAACTGGACCCTCCAGGCCCATGGACAGTTGGGTCCTCCTGGCCCATGACCACATCATCTGGGCATTAGGCCCGAGGCCCTCTTAGCTGGGCTTTAAGCCTGTGGGCTACATTAGCCGAAACAGGCATTAGGCCTAGGGGATAGATAGGAAACAAGTGGGCCTCTATGAACTAAAGGATACTTTGGGCACTAGGACCAAGTCACTCATCCTGGTCACCAGGCCTGTGGCCAATGATCAGGCCTTAGGCCTGTGCACAACTAGGGAGTGCTATTATAACCACCATGGGGGGATAAAAGTGTTCCTCAGCTCTAGGCTCAGTTAAAGGGTTCTCTTGGTGTATTAGTTCAAAGGTGGACAGGCTGTGTGGCTGTCACCAGGGCCGTCTTTCCCATTGGGCTGGCCCAAGGATTGTAGGGGCCCAGCCCACTGAGGAAGACGGCACTGCTCTGGGGAATGGCGGTGGGCGGCTGGGATGCGGTCAGCGGCTGTCAGCGGCGACTCAGCGGTGGCGGCGGTGATCCAGGCAGCGGGGGGCTGGGATCTTGATGTAGCAATCTGGGCGGCATATGTCGGGGATGCTCCGGGCAGCAGCTGTCAGCGTTGTCCATACAGGCAGTGGTGACTCAGACCTTGCTGTAGCGCTATTTGCCGCCGGGCGGGAAGCGCTGCTTATTCTGAAAATTCTGGCCGGACGTTGATTGGCCGGACGCTCAGCCAATCAGTGTCCGGCCAGTCTTTTCAAAATCTGCAGCGCTTCCTGCCCGGCAGCAAATAGCGCTACATCAAGTTCTGAGCGAGCTGCCTGGACGGACAACGCTGACAGCTGCTGCCTGGATCCCCACCACACACCGCTACATCAAGCTCCCAGCCCCCCCCCCCCGCTGCCTGGATCACCGCCGCCACCGATGAGTCGCCTAGACAGATGCCGCTGACAGCTGCTGCCCGGATCCCCGCCACACAACTCCCAGCCCTCCTCTGCTGCTGCACATAGGTGGGTGGAGGGGGGCCCTAAAAATTATTTTGCCCAGGGGCCCAGTAGATTGTTAAGACGGCCCTGGCTGTCACCTTTCCAGGGATACCCAGCAGGTGGAGGAATGGTCCAGTTCCCCGCGTGTAACAGCATTGCTCAAGCCGGGTAGTTAGGCAGGCAGTTAAAGGGACAGAGTTTGTTTTAGAATTGTTAGTTCATGCCGCACCACTCACACTTTTAGTTTGAAGGCTTTCTGTTTCAGTTTAATAAGTTGCGTGTCACACTGTACGGTGGTGTTGTCTTTCTCTCCTTACAGAGAACTGTAAGTGGAGAGGCAGAGGAAGTACAAAACTGAGGACGGTGACTGGGATCTCTGTCCGTCTGTCTCTGTGTTTGTCGCTTTCTATCCCCCCAACCTGGGGCAAGGTTGAGTTTTCACCTAGGTGTGCATTTGCCAAAAGGTGTTAATGCAGGCTCTGAGGCCAATAGTGCAGAGAATGACCATCATGTAAGCCCGGAGCTCAATTTTGTAGGAATGTTACGAGATGGAGGGCGCATCTAAAGAAAGACAGTACTCACTTCCTCTCCTTCTTCCTAGATCCTTGTGTCCAGGTACAGGCAAGTACCAGGACCATCAGTTTGTCATGGCCTGAAGGTGAAAGAGTGAGGCGCCAGGTACTGTAAGTGGTCTAGCTACACCTTCATGGCAGCAGGCACCACACTGCACCGTCCACTTCCCCTCACATGTACATTGCAAAAATCAATGTGTCTCTGGGGTTTCTGGTAGGCACACGTTGGGCTACATATAGCATATATGCTAACCAGTCTCATGAGTAGGACCAATACTGTTCTACGGAAGTTATTTTCAAGGCAAGAAGTTAGCAACCAAATAAACTTCTGTTTGGTTGGTACTGATACAGTAACTATACAGTTTGGCTATACTAGGAAATAATTCCCTATGATGCTTGTAGTCCAGCCAAGTTGCAAGTCCAAGTTGCAAGGAAAAATCTGCTTTAAGCACAGCTCATATGGATAACTGCGTGGTGTAAAAATCCTTAGCTATGTGTACTTAGAACGGAATATATGCGCATTAGCCATGTGCTTACCGCAGGGGATATTGGTAGTAATTGACTAGCTCCAGTTGTTTAACCTAACACTAGTCACACAGAACACCCTTCTGTTAATTGAACCTGTATCAATATCTCATAAAACGTTTTAATTTTTTTTGTATTTATTATTTTATCCACATCTAAAGGTGCTTTGCCAGATGAATGTCATTGCAGTTGATGGAATAGACTCAGGATACACAGTATTGGTGTGTCAGTTAATGGAAAAGTCCTCCTGGAGGAATGATGGACTCAAAGGGTGAAGAGGAGATCCAGGAATCTTCCAAGCCCTGGATTATGAATGTTGGGTTTCCAATACCTGCAGCTACTCCATCAATGCTGCCTGATTGTCTGGGAGCATTAGAGAATGGAGCTACTCCCCAGGAAAGAAGTAGAGTGATCCAGGTAGTGAAGGGAGTTCCAATTGTTGTAGCGCATTAGCACCTATCTGAAGATCAAAAGAAGATATGATTAGTATATATATATATGTGTAGTATATATATATATGTGTCTGTGTTTAAATAAAGTGAGAGTGATATACTGTAGATACTCATTTGGACATGTTTGACAATTTTATGAGTGTACACGAAATAAGAGAAGCAAATGTATCTAAATATCTAGGTCCCAATTTGACAGCAAACTCATGAGTGTGGAGTTTATGAGACAGTAAACAAAGCATTTTTGGTTAAGATTCAAGTGACCTCTGAATCCTACTGTACAGTATCTGATAAGTTTTAGAATTTGCACAAAAGTAGGACACTATAGCACGCTGAACTTGCCAGAGAGTTACAGAAGGTTTGTAGTAAATAAATAAATAAAGGGAAAGGAGACAGTTGCTGTGGATCAAATATTGAACTAATACCCCTTTCACACCGGCCACCCGGCAATTACCCGGAATTTTTGAGTGCCGGTCATTTTGCCTGGTGAAGCCTGATCGCAATTGACATCAGAAGCTAATTCCTGGTTTAAAGCTTTTCAACCCGGGAATTTGCTGAAAAACCCAGGTTTTTCTGTGGTGTGGTCAAGAGCAGGGTCAGAGTGCTGGGATTTAAGACCTGTGTTGACCCTTTCACACCACAGAAAAACTCAGGTTTTTCAACAAATTTCTGGGTTGAAAAGCTTTTACCCGGGAATTTGCTTCTGGTGTGAAAGGGGTATTAGTAATTCTGGAACAAGAGAAGCTGAAAATTGCCCCAAGGTTAAGAGAGTAGAAACCAATAACGCTGGAGGAAGTATCAAAACAAGTGAATGATTATGTGGCCAATTGATCAAAATGGAGGATAGCAAGACCAGTGTTTAGGGAACAAACAATTGTAGCTGGCCCAGTAAGTAAAGAGAACAGAAGATGTTGTTGGTGTAACCAAATTGATCACCAGCAATGGAAGTCCCTCCAAAACTGTAGCCCCTTTCCTGGAGTTCGTTCTGCAGCAGTTTCCATGGTATGAACCCGAGGACTATCATATGGGCATGGACAATAATTGGATTCCACCGGTTGAGCAAGAGGGTATTGATGGAATATATATTCTAGATTTGGCCCTGGAGTAAGGAAGGTATAATACAAAGGATATGAAGGGTTACATGCAGAGCCGGATTAACAATGGGCCTGATGGAACTACAGCTCCAGGCCCACTCTCCAAATAGGCCCATTTTGTAGCTGAGGGTCAGGGCTTTCCAACGAGACCAGCCCCGCGTCGCCAGCCCCCCGGGAACCGGAGATACCGCCAGGCAAACCTGGAACGTTTTCCCCATAAGATAACATGGGACCCGCTAATTCCGACCTTCACCCGGTTCCAACGGCTGCCAGTTCCCCCTCCGGCATCACAGAAGCTCGAGGTTGATCTCAGTCGAACCCAAATCGCTGGGCCTTCAATCTGATACCTGGTCCATATGGGTTCATTGGTTCTAGAGATATTGCGGGTATTTTTTTTTTCTCATTTCTGAAATGTAATTTCATGGCTGTTCATGTTGTTTGAGAACAGATTTCTCTGGAACCAAACTTCCCAGTTTCACGGGACCAAAATCATTTGAATGCTACATGTAAATGGGTCAGTTGGTTCCGAAGATATAGCTGGTTGTTTACAGGGGGGCGGGGGGGGGGGGGGTTTCTCTCCCCCTCACACCAGAAAATGCAGGGACTAGGCTGGTGTAAAAGGGGCCAGTCCGAGAATGTCCCTGCATGATCCTGGGACCATATTCGCTGCATTTTCTGGTATGAAAGGGGTATTATTTCAAATAGCCTTGACATGCAGTGCTCTGAATACAGCCGGGCAGCCCCCTGCTCTCTGCCCGGCTGTTAATGGCTGTCATTTCTGCCCGGCGGCGACTGTCCCCCAGTTACCACGAGCATGTATTCCCCCTTGGCAATGAGCATGTAATCCCACATGGCAATGAGCATGGAACCCCTGGCAATGAGCATGGAACCCCTGGCAATGAGCATGGAACCCCTGGCAATGAACATGTAGGTAAGCAACACTTATGTAGCATCATTTTTAATAGGCATTATGGTGTTTGGCATAATACGTAATGGAGATTATGGTGCGTGGCTTAACATGTAATGAGCATTATGGTGTAAATTTTTAATGTGCGCCTTTGGCACGCAATGGGGCAGATGTATTAATCTGCCTATAACGTTTGGCGAATAACGATTCCCGCTTCTCCAGCATAACGTGGAGAAGTGGGCAAACGTTATAGGCAGATGTATTAACCCCATCCCAGCTGATAAGGAGAGCCGTTATCCCCAGCGTGAACGGCTCTCCTTATCGTCTCCCTCGCCGCCCCGCACATGCGCACTCGCTGTCCCCCCCCCTGGCCGGCTATCTGGGCATGCGCGAGATCTCGCTAAAACCGTGAGATCTCCAGCGCAGCCCAAGCCAGATGCAGGGCTATCGTTGTCCCCACAGTGGGGGATAGGACAACGCTAGCCCTGAGCTGGCGAAGCGGCCGGGGCGAATTAACGCCTTGAAGGCTGTTAATACATCGCCCCGGCTGTTAATCCCTGGGGGGGATTGCAGGGGACAGCCCCGCCGAGCGTAACTCGGCGGGCTGTCATTAGCGCACGTTAGGTGCGCTAGTAATACATTGGAGTAATCGTAATCCCCCCAGTTAACCAGCGTTAAGTGCATTTTTGCACTTAACGCTGGTTGATACATCTGCCCCAATGACCCTATTTATGAAGCATATTGTGCATTATTGCTCAATCTGTTTGGTATAGTGCAGGCATGTCCAAACTATGGCCCTCCAGCTGTGAAACTACAAGTCCCATCATGCATTGCCACAGTTTTGCAATTAGGGAATGCTAAAACTATGTCAAGGCTTGCTGGGATGTGTAGTTTCACAACAGCTGGAGGGCCACTGTTTGGACATGCCTGGTATAGTGTGTATTTTGGCTCAATCCATGTGACAAAATGTGAATTTTGACTCAATCTGTGTGCCATAGTGTGAATTTTTGCTCAATTGGTGTGAATTTTGCCTCATTCCATGTGGCATAATGTGTAAGAACCAAGTACAGTATAAGGGGGTTACTATTGTGTTGCATGATTTGTATAAGGGGTATATGGTGCGGTAAACTTAGGTGACCACATAAAAGGTGCTGAAATGTTGTCTATCAAGTTTCGGTTTTCAGTATTTTTTTATGACTGGAGTTCCGCCTAACCCCGCAAGTATCTTAGGACATCGGCGTCCTGCGGGTGCACCTTTGGAGTGCACCCGCCAATATATAGTTACAAGTTACATAGTAGGTAAGGCTGAAAAAAGACTTGCGTCCATCTAGTTCAACCTGGTATAGATATCCATTGCTGATTTGGTAGGTTCTGGTATTTTACAGACAAATTATATTTCTTATTTCTACCCATGGATGTTTTTCTCCAGTAAATGTTTGTCCAACTTTGCCTTGAACGCATTTAATGAGCCAGCCGTTACCACCTCTCTGGGAAGAGAGTTCCAGAGTTTGACTGTTCTGACCGTAAAGAAATTCTTTCTACTAGCTGAATGAAATCTTTTTTCTTCTAATCTATACTCATGCCCTCGCGTCCTAGATTCCTTTCTAGTAGAAAATAGGGTGAAAATAGGGTCTCCCTGCATTTTTCTTATGCCAGCCCCCTGCATTTTCCAGGTATATATAATTAGTTGAAAGTATTTACACAAATACAGACACAACCATGAGCAGACCACCCAAACAGAACACTGGTCACGCCACCCACATTATTAGGTGCTGGCCACAACCCCTATTATTGCGCATAATAGGCCCTTGATCATTTTCAGCTCCAGGCCCATTTAGACCTTAATCTGGCTCTGGTTACATGTAGACTGTGTGGATGGGGGATCAAAATCTAGGTCTATGGGACTTTGACTCTGGTGCATCTCTTTTGTTAATAGAACCAGATTTGATCCTTAACACACAAGCATTATCAGGATAGCATGTGCAAAATTGATTCTGTTTCGGGGCAACAGATGGATATCCCCGTAGCTCTGGTTCATTTGGACTGGGGTGCAACACATGTAAATTTGGAGGTTGGCATTATTAAGGGGCTTCCTGCTAAGGTTTATTTTGGGGGATTTTCTGGTTAAGGGAGTGATAAAAATAAAAAACCTTGGCACCTTCCATGACCAACCCAAAATAAGATTGAGGGCTGTATTGGTTCAGCACTATCCTATTAAACTTTCAGTTGGGTAGTGATCTTGTTGTGTTATCTGCTAGATCGATGATGGATTTATGGGAGGTGGATCGATTTGAACAAACCCAAGGGATGTACCAAACTGTTTCCAGGTTTTGAAGTACTGTATGGCCTATTTTCGGGTACTGGGTGGGTCAGGCTATTACAGGTCAGGAATTTGAAATAGATGGAAAAAGGTTGGGAGTACCCACATCATACAAGGGACAGTTGGTAGCATGTACACATGATATCACTGCAGCAGGGCATTTAAAAAAAAGACTATGGCTGTTAAGCAGTATATTGTTTCCTGTGATACTTTTAAAGAATAGGGCAACCTCCAAAAGCTATCACTTTATCCACTACCAGTTATTTAGCAACCTTAAACCCAGGTAGTCATTGATTTATTAGAACTGTTGGCTATTTCTAGCAATACACAAAAAATTATTGTTTTGATCCTTTTGCATTTTGCCACTAAATATCCCAAGATAATTGCATTGAAATTTACAGTAGAGTCACATATAGATGGAGCCGCTCTCGTTGGAGCGGCTCCCGGTGATGTGATCGCCAGCCACCAGTTCCTGCCAGCCTGCGCCACCCCCGCCCCATCCATCAGAATGGGGCACACATGCTCGAGACGCTTGCACACCCTATTCTTGGCAATGGGACGCGCAAGCGTGTGAGACGCTCACGCATCCACATTCATCCCCATCCACGCCCCCCCCCCCAGCATCCACCAGCACCCGTCAGTGCTAGAGATATGTCTTGCTGGCAGACGCAACAAGAGTGGCTCCATCTCTATCCCCAGAAAGTGATCATTGATCATGTGGCATAATTTCAGGAAGAACTTTTGTAGACATATGGGAAATATGGGATGTTCAACTCTTGTGCATCCCCCCTTACCACCCTCACATTAATGGGTTATGTGAAACATTAAATAGCACATTCAAGTATTTATTGCAATTTTAAGGTCAAATAGAGGGAAAGTATTTGAAATGGACATTGCAGAAACTTGTGTTTTCATACTGGGAGGTACACCAGGAATCCACTGGGAACTTGTCCCCAATGGCAATTTTCCCCAAGAGCATTTACAGGTGGCACAACATAAAAAGAAAGCATACTACAGTATAATGCCTTTGCTTATTCTTAGGGCAGTATTCAATGAGGCTGATTCGCCATGTTCTATGGCGAATGTGTGCTGTATTCATGCTCTAAGGAGAATCTTTTTACTGAAAAAGTGATTCACCCTATTCAACGTGCACTATTCACCGACTGCGAACAGTGAATGACGGACAATTTGCGGTCTGTAGTCGCCGCAATTCGCTGCGGTTTTTCAGTGGGTTTTTCAATGTGATTCGCTGTGAGCGTATTCAATGATCAGATGGCGAATTAGGAAGAAAAAGGGGGTGGTAGCAGCGCTCAAAATTAAAATTGGTAAATTGGATGATCTTTACACAAAATACTTTACTGAGATAAAAACAATAACATGGACAAATGTATACATAATAAAACCAATAGCATAAAATTTGCAGTAAGTTGATGCCCGATTCCACAATATGGTAATTTAGGAGAGTCCATTCTGTCAGGTCTGGGGTCTGTTGTGTTCCCGACCCTGACCGTGGTGGACCAGTGGAGGGCGCTGTGTATCGGAAGGCTGGAGGCCTGATGAATGACATGCACAGAAGCAAGGCCTTGCGTACCAGAGTGTTGGCGGAGACCACAAACAGAGGCGCGGAGTCTAACCTGCCAGTGGTATTCACCAGGGACCCCCGCAAGGGGATATGGACTTCGCTGCGTCTGACAGGCAGGTCGCGGCCCTCTGCCCTGGCCCTCTGGTCGTAGGCTGAGAGTAGTAATGTCACTGGAGACACGGGTAGGTGAAACAGTCTCTGGGAGGCACAGTGGGAAAGTGTCAACACTGATGTCGACAGCAGGGTCGATGGGATCACTCAACTGCACGATGGTAATTTGCAGGAGGCTTCTGGAGATGGTATGCCAGGTGAGAATGGTAACAGGAATAGTTACTCGACTGCAGAGAGGAATGGCAGGAGTCTTCTGGAGATGACAAACCAGGTAGTAGCTGTAGATACTGCGAGAGGTACACGGGGAGACCGGATAACCAGGAGCCTTTGGAAACAGCTGAACACAGGAGGTACTGAGGTCAGATGAACACATATTCAAGGCGATGACTGAGAGTTAGAGGCCGGAATATATCCCCCTCGCTGAGTACTGATTGGCTAGCTGCAGCAGCACCAATCAGTACAGGGAAAGAGTGAGCATACCTGAGAGGTATGCAGGTGTGTGGGTCAGAGGTTACCCTGGCTGAGCAGCGGGATTGGACCCTCTGGTCAGCTGAGCGCATGTGTCAGGGCGGCGCCCATGACGCGCGGAGTCCAGCGTGCCAGCATGTCGATTACACGGGTCAGCACCAGCCAAACATGGGACATCTCGCCAGACACTGACAGCGACCAGAGGCCTTACTCTCAACGCTGACCACCGGGAAGGTAATGGACGTGGTCTCAGACGGGGCTGAGACCCACGGTTTGTGACAGTACCCCCCCCCCCTTTAGGGTGGGCACCGAACACCCTTTAGGTTTGGACGGGTTCTCTTCATGGAACACTTTGAGTAAACGGGGGGCATGCACATCTTCTGCATCTGCCCAACTCCTCTCCTCAGGACCATATCCTCTCCAATCAATGAGGTACTGGAGACGCCCATACCTCCGACGAGAATCAACAATTTTGTTTATCTCGAATTCTACTCCCCTGCTGGTTCGAACTTTGGGTAATGATGGTGAGGAAGTATGGAAGCGATTCAGGATGAGAGGACGTAACAAAGAGATGTGGAATGAGTTGGGAATGCGTAAAGATTTGGGTAACTTCAATTTATATGCCACAGGGTTGATCCTTTGTAGAACCTTGTAAGGACCGATGAATCTGGGAGCAAATTTCATAGAGGGGACTCTTAATCTGAGATTTCGTGTGGAAAGCCAAACTCTATCCCCTGGACGCAACTCAGGGACAGCTCTTCTCTTGCGATCTGCAAAGAATTTGTACCTTGTTGAAGCTTTCTTGATGTTGGCATGAACTTCTCGCCAGATTTGAGAGAAATGGTTAACGGCTGCTGCAGCTGCAGGTACATCTATCGCAGGCAAAGCTTCAAAATTGGGGGCCCGGGGATTTTGTCCGTAGACTATAAAGAAAGGGGAATGACCAGTGGTAGTGTGGTACCTGAAGTTATGAGCAAATTCTGTTCACGGGAGGAGTCTCGACCAGTCACCTTGAGAGGATGATATATAAAGACGTAGGAAGGTCTCCAGATCCTGGTTCACTCTTTCTGTCTGACCGTTGGACTGGGGATGATAGCCTGAGGAAAACTTTAATTTATTTTGGAATGCATCAGACAGGGCTCTCCAAAATCGTGCTACAAATTGTACCCCACGATCGGACACAATTTCATTTGGTAAGCCATGACTTTTGAAGATATGTTGTACAAACAGCTGAGCCAGAGTGGGAGCGGATGGTAGCCCGGGTAATGGGATGAATCGGGCCATCTTGGAAAATCTGTCAACTATTACCCATATGGTGTTATACTCTTGAGATTTGGGTAAGTCGCAGATAAAGTCCATTGAAATGTGAGTCCAGGGACGAGATGGGATGGACAGAGGATGAAGCTGGCCGGCTGGAGCTTGTCGGGACACTTTGTGCTGTGCACACTCTGGACATGAGCTCACAAACTCCTTCACTTCCTTGCCAATCTGCGGCCACCAATAGGATCTCTGAAGAATTTTTAATGTTCCCTGGGCGCCAGGATGCCCAGAGAATAACGACTTGTGTGCCCAGGAGAGAAGCTTCTGACGCAGTTCAGTGGGAACGAAGATTTTACCAGGAGGAGGCACAGGCGACACTTGCGTGGGAGCAAAGGCGATGGGGTCCAGAATGGGCCGATTCTCCTGCAGGTCAGAATCGTCTTGCATGGAACGAGATAAAGCATCAGCTTTCACATTCTGAGTGCCTGGGCGGTATAATAACTTGAAGGAGAAACGAGAGAAAAACAAGGACCAACGAGCCTGTCGAGGATTCATACACTGGGCAGACTGGAGGTATAACAGGTTTTTATGATCTGTGAAGATCGTCACGGGGAACTTGGCACCTTCTAAAAGATATCTCCATTCTTCGAGGGACAATTTGATGGCCAGTAATTCTTGGTCTCCAATGGAGTAATTTCTTTCTGCTGGAAGAAACTTGCGAGAGAAGAACCCACAAGGGTGGAGTTTTTCATCACTGTTCTTTTGGGATAGTACAGCACCGACTCCTATGTGAGAGGCATCTACCTCAAGAAAAAAGGGTTTGTCGACATCAGGTTGGGACAGGATAGGAGCAGTGACAAAGGCTTGTTTTAAAAACTGGAAGGCTGCGACGGCTTCTGGAGGCCAGCTGGCTGGATTAGCCCCCTTCTTGGTGAGTGCGGTGATGGGTGCAATCAGCGTGGAGAAGCCTCAAATGAATTTCCGGTAATAGTTGGAAAACCCTATAAAGCGTTGGACTGCTTTGAGGGAAGTGGGTTGTGACCACCCATTAATAGCCTCCAACTTCTCTGGATCCATACGCAAGTCAAAACCAGAAATGATGTAACCCAGGAAGGGCACGGAAGGAACTTCGAAGGTACATTTGGAAATCTTGCCATACAGTTTGTTTCGGCGAAGACGAGTCAATACTTCCTTGACCTGAGTTCGATGAGAGGATAAGTCTTTTGAAAAAATGAGGATGTCATCGAGGTATACCACAAGACAAACGTAGAGCATGTCCCTGAAAACCTCATTTACAAATTGCTGGAATACTGCTGGGGCATTACAAAGGCCGAAAGGCATTACCAGGTACTCGTAATGACCATCCCGGGTGTTAAATGCGGTCTTCCACTCGTCACCTTCACGAATTCTTATCAAGTTGTATGCCCGACGGAGAT
This sequence comes from Crinia signifera, assembly GCF_055691185.1. Taxonomy (NCBI): domain Eukaryota; kingdom Metazoa; phylum Chordata; class Amphibia; order Anura; family Myobatrachidae; genus Crinia; species Crinia signifera. The sequence continues at coordinate 298,857,786 of NC_139219.1, forward strand.
CCAATTTGGTGAAGATTCGGGCACCCCTCACTCGGTCAAAAAGTTTGGTAATCAACGGAAGCGGGTAACTGTTCTTGACTGTGATATTGTTTAACCCTCGGTAATCGATGCACGGGCGAAGGCCTCCATCTTTTTTCTTTACGAAAAAAAACCCTGCGCCTGCTGGGGAACTTGAGCGCCGGATGAAGCCTTTCTGAAGATTCTCCTGTATGTATGTAGACATGGCTTGGGTCTCAGGAACGGACAATGGATAAGTTCGACCCTTAGGAGGGAATTTCCCTGGGAGGAGATCAATTTTACAGTCCCAATTACGATGAGGAGGAAGAGTATCAGCAGACTGCTCGCAGAACACATCAGTGAATTCACTGTAGACTTCAGGGAGCCCAGGAAGAATTTTTACATTGGCTGAACGAGTGGGAACCACTGACTTGATACATTGCTGTTGGCAATGAGAACTCCATTGCTCGATCTGTAGCATCTTCCAATTGATGTTGGGATTATGAAGACGAAACCAGGGAAGACCGAGGACGATTTCATAAGAAGATTTGGGAATGACGAGAAATTTGATCTGCTCCTGATGCAGCATGCCAACTCTAAGGGTGAGGAGGCTGGTACAGAAACGAACCTCACTGCCTGGGATTCTGCTGCTGTCAACTGCTGTAACAGCCAGATGTGGAACTAATGGTTCCATTGGAATCCTCAGTTTAGTAACCAGGTCTTGAGAAATGAAATTCCTGGCTGAACCGGAATCTGCCAAGGCGGTGCTGGAATGGGCACCGGCAGGGGTATCCAAAGATACGGGCAAAACAAAGTCATATTCTGGAGGAGATTTCGCCACTTGACCCAACCTGACTCCTCCCTTACAGGTTAGGCTCGGTCGTTTCCCGAACGCTCGGGACAATTGTTAATGAAATGGCTAGGAGCAGCACAATATATGCACAGACGATTGCGCTGCCTGCGGGTATGTTCTTCGGGAGTCAGTCGTGATCTACCCACTTGCATTGGTTCTTCACGTGTAGGAGACTCAGAACGAATCTTGGGGGAAACTTTGGGAATTAACTTCTTGTGTTTTTCTAGTCCTCTCTCGCGAAGACGTAGATCAATCTTGACACAGAGAGATATAAGATCTTCCAATTGGTCAGGAAGATCGCGAGATGCCAACTCATCTTTAATCCGGTCAGAGACTCCTAACCAGAAGGCAGCTGTCAGGGCTTCATTGTTCCACTGTAATTCAGACGCAAGAGTTTGAAAGTAGATTACATACTGCCCCATGGGGCGGGACCCTTGCTTAATCTGGAGGATGTTGGTAGCTGCTAACACGGGTCGACCTGGCAAGTCGAATATGCGGTGGAAGGTCTGGATGAATTGGTCATAGTCTGCCAGCAGAAGATCTGCTCTTTCCCATAAGGGTGATACCCACTTCAGGGCAGAACCAGTCAATAACGACACCATGTATGCAATTTTGATTCTGGCCGTAGGAAAGTTATGAGGGATCAATTCGAACTGAATTTGGTACTGGTTGATAAACCCTCTGCAGGTCTTGGGGTCACCATCGTATTTGGTGGGTGCTGGCAAGTGGAGACGAGAAGGTAGAGCTGGTGTTGCTGAACCTACGGGAGAGGTTGACACAGAAGTCGACAGGGACTGTTGCAGGGTGTCCAACCGACTGGACACATCCTGTAGGAATTTAATCACCTGCTGCTGAGTAGCTTCTTGGTTCTCCATTCTGGCAGCAACATTTTGAAGAACCGCTGGTCCCACACTTGGGTCTTGAGCCGAGTCCATCGGCCTTGAATATACTGTCAGGTCTGGGGTCTGTTGTGTTCCCGACCCTGACCGTGGTGGACCAGTGGAGGGCGCTGTGTATCGGAAGGCTGGAGGCCTGATGAATGACATGCACAGAAGCAAGGCCTTGCGTACCAGAGTGTTGGCGGAGACCACAAACAGAGGCGCGGAGTCTAACCTGCCAGCGGTATTCACCAGGGACCCCCGCAAGGGGATATGGACTTCGCTGCGTCTGACAGGCAGGTCGCGGCCCTCTGCCCTGGCCCTCTGGTCGTAGGCTGAGAGTAGTAATGTCACTGGAGACACGGGTAGGTGAAACAGTCTCTGGGAGGCACAGTGGGAAAGTGTCAACACTGATGTCGACAGCAGGGTCGATGGGATCACTCAACTGCACGATGGTAATTTGCAGGAGGCTTCTGGAGATGGTATGCCAGGTGAGAATGGTAACAGGAATAGTTACTCGACTGCAGAGTGGAATGGCAGGAGTCTTCTGGAGATGACAAACCAGGTAGTAGCTGTAGATACTGCGAGAGGTACACGGGGAGACCGGATAACCAGGAGCCTTTGGAAACAGCTGAACACAGGAGGTACTGAGGTCAGATGAACACATATTCAAGGTGATGACTGAGAGTTAGAGGCCGGAATATATCCCCCTCGCTGAGTACTGATTGGCTAGCTGCAGCAGCACCAATCAGTACAGGGAAAGAGTGAGCATACCTGAGAGGTATGCAGGTGTGTGGGTCAGAGGTTACCCTGGCTGAGCAGCGGGATTGGACCCTCTGGTCAGCTGAGCGCATGTGTCATGGCGGCACCCATGACGCGCGGAGTCCAGCGTGCCGGCATGTCGATTACACGGGTCAGCACCAGCCAAACATCTCGCCAGACACTGACAGCGACCAGAGGCCTTACTCTCAACGCTGACCACCGGGAAGGTAATGGACGTGGTCTCAGACGGGGCTGAGACCCACGGTTTGTGACACATTCCTATTAGGCCCAGATGGGAATATTGAAGATTGTATATTTACCGCTCCACACGCTGTAATAAGAATGTCCTGGTGTCCACGTGGTCGGCCCAGAATGGCACAAATAACCGAAATCCACTGGAGAAATCAAGGACAGATGGTAAAGTCCTCAGGTACCTGGGTGTTGAAATGTGGGGCGATGTGGTAGGAAAGCGGTTTCCAAATATCCCAATATGATGGTGCCAACAGATAGTTTTCCTGGGCTGGTCCGGACTACAATCCCAAGTGGTGATGGTGGAAGAAAGGGTAACAGCACTCCTGACGCGTTTCGCCGCTACAGCAGCTTTATCAAAGGTGTAGTGCTGTTGAGACCTGTCAGGGTATATATACCATATACAATAAGGTCACATGACCAATCAATCAAATCTAGATCATCCAATTAATAGAGTAAAAAAGCAAATAATAATCAGGTATGGTAGGAGGCAGACCGGAGGTTACATACATATTAATCAGCCTGAGCAGTTGAGGTGAGGTGCCAAAGACAGAAGGTACAACCTGAGTTTGTGCTGATTTCTGAAAACAAGGTAACTATGATTTTTTAAATGAAAAATGTTACAGCTACATTCAAAAGAAGGGTGGATTGGCTATTAGAAGGTTTTCAGACCTTCGCTCAAGCTTATTTATACAATATTACTATTTTTAGTGATACTTTGGAAGAACATCTGGTACATGTATCTGAGGTTTTAAGATGGATTTGATAAGCTGGTTTGATTTATTTGTGGTGATAAATGTCAAATTGGTATGGCAGAGTTGCAACCTAGGACACTGTGTTGGAGGGGGTGTGGTATGCCCTGGGATACCAGAGGTGGAGGTCACATCTCAGTGGCCTAGTCCTTCCAACCAGGTCCAGAAATGTTTGCCTGCATATAGAATTATTGCAAAACCTTTTATGGAGTTAATGAAAAATATTTTTGAAACATATTATGTGAACAGTCTTCTGGGTTGTTAAAGAAAGACCCAATGCCCAATTTTGGCAGCTCCTGACTTTACCCAGAGTTTTTAATACATACTGACAGTTCAGTGGTGGGATTGGTGCGGTATTCAGTGAAGTGAGGAAGTACTGGAGAGAACATTCAATTATATATCTCAAAGATTACTGGACCGAGATTTGGTTTATTCAATCACAGAAAAAGCGTGCTGTGGTAACTGATAAGTGACTACTGCAATCTTTAGATGTTAGTATGAGATTGTTGAGTTGTACGTTGTAATTCATTTTTTATTTTATTTATTGTTTCCCATTAAAAGGGGAAGAACATGCCAATGTGGATGGATTGTCATATGATGGTGTCTGTCCATCCTTCCGGCCATATGGTTGCTTCCTCATCTATGCCCCATATGGCACAATGTCCATTCTTGTCCCATTTCTGTCCATTTGTCCGTCTGTGCACCCACTACCTCAGTTCTGTGCTTTTACTAATTAGTGAAGGCTTGGGTGGGGGTCTCTCTACATTTTGCTATAGAGCCAACACAATTCTAGTTAAACTTCATGTCAGTGTTCCAAACAGTTATATGTTTAAGAGCCACAGGCAAAATGGAGCAGCAAAGGATTCTGATGCACTGCCAATGGTGTCCCTAGTGCTGCACTACCATGGAAATCCTGTACAGTGCTCCTGGGGACTCCCATCTAGGCTTACCACTGGTAACAATTGATACTGTATGTCAGGGGTGTCAAACTCAAATTCATCAGCAGTTTGGTCACCCTCAAATGGCCGCTGTATAATAATAATGCAATGACACCACAGGCTGCTCCCGCTGTATAATAATAATGCAATAACACCACAGGCTGCTCCCGCTGTGTAATAATAATGCAATGACAGCACATGTTGCTCCCACTGTATAATATAACAATAGTAATGCCATGACACAAATTATAATACAGGGGGAGCAGCCTGTGGTGTCATTGCATTATTATTATACAGAGGGAGCAGCCTGTGGTGTCATGGCATTACTTTTATATTATACAGGGGGAGCAGCCTGTGGTGTCATGGCATATAGCCATGACACCACAGGCTGCTCCACATGTACAATAATAAGGACACCACAGGCTGCTCCCCCTGTATAATATAAAAGTAATGCCATGACACCACCACCAGATATATTGTTTTTTTATGTAACTTACTGTATTTTATCCCTCAGGCTCCTTTACTGCTGCTGCGGCTCCAGTAATTTCAATTCCACTCTCTGCGCCGCGGCCTGTCCTGCTGCGGCCCCCCGACTCGGCCTGCCTTCCTTCCTCTCTTCAGACGCATGGGTGGGAGGCGTCATCGTCATGATGTCCCCACCCAGCGTCTGCCACTGCCTCGATAAGAGAGAACAGGCTGCCGGGCCCTCCTCCACGTAGCCGTGGAGGCCGGCGGCCATGTTCCTGTGGCCACAGACATCTTAAAAGACCACAGGAACATGGCCGCCGGCAGTGCAAAAAAAAACCTCTCAAAAAAGATCTAAAAAAAGAGAATAAAAGGTGAAGGCTGGCGGCGGCTGCGCGCGCCACATGACGAGGTCTGTCGGGCCGGATTTGGCCCGCGGGCCTTGTGTTTGAGACCCGTGCTGTATGTGATCCCTCTAGCCCAGGCAATACAGTTGTCAGACCAGCTGAGGCCGCCTGGCTGTGGTCACGGTGTAGCGCACTGGCTGGGGTCACTGTCCTTTGCGTTTACATGGCTCTCCTGCCCCTGGAAACATCACTTCCTCAATTACTGTGCATAATGGTATCCAAAAGCAGTGTACTGTACAATGCATAGTTTCCAGTATATTACTGTATCTAATGTACACAATGTTTATGAGCCCAGCGCAGCCTAACACCCTGCCGCTAAGCAGGTGGCATAATAGTTGCTTGTTCCTTCTTCGGTGGTAATTGTGCTGCCTAATGCGGTGACAATATATAAGAACTGTTATTACAAGAGCTAGGTATTTTCACTTCCTATAATAATACAGTAAATCAAAATGTTATTTCTTTCAAATGTACTATTCATTTGTCTGTAAAGATTAATGGTATGAAATGTAACCACACGGCGAAGACCCATCACTGCTGCTGTGACAATGCAATACACAGTGAGTATTACCGAGGTGGAATCTCATTCAGCCCTGCACTTGGGTCTGTGAAATCTGCTTATGTTCACACTCTTTCCGTTATAACGAGCGGGGTCTCTTGGGACTATTAGGCTTTGGCACAGATTGTATGTACTTTGTATATGACATGTAAATGTGTTGACATTTGGTAAAGCAACCTTGTCCTAGAGCCGAGAGAGGTTTGCTTTAATAATTGTTACACAGGGAGATTAAAACCCAATTGCTTGAAACAAAGTATTTTTTGAGTCCTACGATCTATAATGAGATACAGTACTTACGTTATGATTTTATAGTGTGTTATTGGTACACAGCATTTTAGATCAGATACTTGAGATATTGTTTGGTACTATTATTATTATTATTATTATTATTATTATTATTATTATTATTATTATTATTATTAATAATAGTATTGTTATTTATTGTAGCTTTTATATATGTATTGTATATATTGGGCTACAGGGATGTCTTATGGCATTATGCTTTGACACAGGGTTGCCAACCCTCCCGGAATGGCTGGGAGGATCCCAAAAATCGTGCCCCCCTCCCGGCCCCCCGGAGAGGTGGGCCACCCTCCCGGATTCCGGCAGACCTCCTTCCGCCCCTAACGTACCTGGTTGCAGAAGCTTTAAATTGCCGCGATTCGTGGGGGTTTTTTTGCAGAAGGGGCGGGGCTAAATATGCTAATCATGCATATTTAGCCCCGCCCCTCACCGGAGACCCGCATATTGCGGGATTTGCATTACTGGGGACAGGGACTGATGATGTCTCCATCATCTTTGACATCTGTTTCAGCTTGTGTAATACAAAGATATATAGGGGATATATACACTACTAATATGCTTGTTAAATGTATTTTTCACCACTTTGGAAAGGAGATAAAGCTGACAGCTTTGGGGGCGAGACCGGGCGTTTCATTGCATGCCGCGAATAGCAGGCCTGTGTGGATAGGGTGGGGCTAAAAATATGCAATTTGCATTACTTACTCCTGCCCCCTCCATACTTACCCATAGCTAAATGCAGGGGGGGGGGAGTTTCTGGTTCCCCCGAAACCCTCTCCTCTTAGCAAGTGCCTTAAACAATGACAATAGCACTGGTATATAATATGATCAACAGAGATGCCACCACAGCATGCAGCGTAAGGGACAGAGCGGAGCTGCTGCACATGCCCAGTGTACCAGCTTCTTCTACCACATTTACTGTATGTGTGGATCTCAGCCCTCAAACATCACACTGGACCAGAGAGCAGCTGCCAGGAGGAAGAGACAGGAGCCTTACCATGAAGTGGGAGATTGTGAGCTTTAGAAAGTGCAGTACTGGTTCTATATGTTTGTGTATTTATTTATTATATGTTTAACCTTTTCCTGACCACTTATCTTAATTGACTTCCATATAGTATCCACTGTAAAAAATTATCAATTTTCAAGGCTGTTACTGCTCCCCCAGACTCCCGTACTTACTCTAATGCACTGCAGAGTGGGAGATTTTGGATTACATTTGTAAACCCCCTCCTAAAAATCCTGCATTTGCCACTGAATACTTAATTTCCATATTATCTCCCCATCCTGCCTGCTTCACAAGAAAGTGGACAGGAAGTGGGAGATCTGTTCAACCACTCTTAGGGGATACGGGGGACTACCTAAAAAACTGGAGTCTCCCACAACTGTCAGGAAGGTAGACAAGTATGTGCCAACATTGTTCTTACCCAGAGAGCTAAAATTCGAATACAGATCCCTATGAGTACCAAATCTTGTATATACATGGGCATTTACAGTATCCACATGGATGACAGGCCAGAAAGAAGTAGAGGAGTTGGATACATGAGTCCAAAAAGAGCTCTAAAAATCTGCACATAGAAATAGCATACAGTATTTCCATCCATATGCTGGTTCAGATCTATCTCAAGATGGGCCAAGGTCTACACCAGTAGTTTACGCGAAAGTATTACATCAGACACACTGACAACAAACTGGGTCTTTCTGTACGTTAGACAAAATGCTATCAATGCATTCGATTTAAATTAAACACCAAATTATAAATCTTTAGATATAATTGTCCTTCATGGGTACAGTACAAATGATGGAACCCACTAAATGGGAGAATATTTGTACAGTCAAAGGAGAAAGCTTCTTTCAGCTTCATAGATGAATCTACAATCATCCAATCAGACAGCTACAGTAGGATGGGCAAAGTGACTCACTAAAGAGAGCGGTGAGCAACTTAGCACTTAGTAAAAAGATCCGGTTCTTTTAGACAGCTCACTTTGAAAAAAAAGAATGGTTATTTATGGTTTGAGTGTATCTGTTCGCTTTATTTACATTTCAATTGATTCTAGTAACGTAAAGCGAATTTCATACATTAATCTCACAGATGGTTATTTTCACGTATTTGTCTATTTATCCTACTGAACACCGATAAGCTCCCATATGCCGCCGGACCCACTTGTCCGATAAAGCCGCTAAAATGATTATCTCCACAGCGTCAAGCCTCAATGTGTTCAACACCACACACACACACACAAGTGTGTAAATTAAGCCAGACGGGGGGACCAGACAATGATGTAGCACACGGCTGTTAGTGGTCACTGGTGTAATAGAGTGTGATACACCAGGAAGTAAAGCAAGTGGGAGACACAGACAGATGGAACCCAGCTCACTGGGGTCCAGATGCACTAAGCTTCAAAAGTAATAAAATGGAGAGTGATAAACAGCCAGCCAATCAGCTCCTGCCTCACATGTCACAGCCACATAATCGCATTGTGCACATCACTATTGTGCAAGTGCTTAGCTATACAGCACAGCGCTCACACACTAAGAGTAGCCCCTTACTGCGCAGCATAGCTGTAAAGCCAAGCGCAAGGCTGATGTGTTTTAGGGTGTAGCGGCTGAGTGTGATGTCACAGGCCCTCCCGCAAACAGTTCGGGAGCGGCCTTTAGACTGCGGTGGCATTTTTTGTAATGTGAGTGTAGTTAAAGTGCTCGCATGCACGTTTAGGTAGATTGCCATAAATCGCTGGTTAGAGATTTTCGGTAATTTGCAGCACTCGATGAATTAGGCCCAATTTTAATATGCAGTGCAAAACTCCTAATATAGAAAATCAGAAGCTATTCCACACAATATAAATAAGGAGAGTAAACTCCGTACCAGAAACATGTTAACATAGGATCAACATAAGAGGAACCAGCAAAAGGGCTGGAGCTTACAAAACTATAAATGTTGTGGACAGAAATGGTTATGGATGATAAAACATCCCTTGGTCACTCCTACGACGTGTTGGAGAAGTGACCAGAGGATCATTTACCTTCCATTACCATTTCAAGCTGCAAGTGCAGAGGCCCAATACAAGGGAGAAACCTGTTCCCCTCCCCTCCGTTCCCCTCTGAGTACTCATAATACCCAATATTAGATGCAATTGCACCTGTTCAAACAAAGTGTTGATTTTCAGTACGTTGCCCATGTGCAGGAGCTGTCAATCACTGACAGTCTAATGCTGTTTCGGGGACGGGCGATGACGAGCTACATTTCAATAATCTAGGTGTTTCGCTGCTGGGTTGGAAGAGGCCAGGGATCGCTGTCATAATACAGAGATTTCTTGGCCTTCATGACGGGCGGCTTGAGTGGCAGCATAGGTGCCCTAAGCCACCCGATAGCGGGTCATTTGATCCAGTTTTGTGTCCTTAGAAGCAGCTTGGATCATTACTGCAGCAGGAGCCATCTGCGTGTAATGGACACCTCCTGCTTCATTACCATACAATGCTATCTCTGCTGCTCCCAACGAATATCGATTGCACCTGAATGACCCCCACTATCCTCTCTTCTCTCAGGCTCTCTCTCATCTGGCAGAGACCCTGTCCTGCTATTTCACATGAGACCAGGACAGAGGTACTGTAGCACACCAAACCACAACAGCAGAAGGGTTACTGTACTCTACTTCACTCCTGCTATACCCATCACCCTCTCACCCCCCATTCACAGACACAGACTGTCACAGCAGGAGGGAAAGAAGAAATGAAACGATCGGACTATATAGCAAGACTTCTGTCTCTCCTTTACTACCAGCTGCTCTCTTTAATCAGCAGTGAGTGATTTCAGAGTGTATTCTCTTACAAATGTGTAATTTCAATACATTGCATAATGTACTAAGCTACAAATGCTTCAATGTGAAACACCTTATTCTGTGAAATAAGAACGAGATATTGCTCATTTTTGGCAGTCTGGTGATACTATAGGGGATATTTGCCCAGCGAATCCACCCAACATTGTTACGCTTTTTACAGTGGCAAGGGGGCTCAAATCTGGAATTCAGGTGGTCGGGTAAAAGAGGCTGATCAGGTTGTTGCTGTTAAAATGTTGCTTCAGCAGGGCCGCTGACTGGGGGGTGCTGTGGGTACAGCTGTCCCGGGTGCCAGCTTCTGGAAGGGCCCGGGCAGCTCATTTTGCCCACCGTGACACCCCCCTGACTGCCTCCACTGTGCTGCCTGCGCTGCTTTCCGTGCACTGAATGAAGCACAGGCTTCTTCAATGCAGGACACCGGCGGCCAATTAAAATTCTGCACCGGTTATTGAGCCAATGAGAGCTTGTGTACCATTAGCCAATCAGAGCGGCTGCCGGTACACCAGCTCTGATTGGCTCACCAGTCGGTGCTGCATTTTCATTGGCCACCGATGTCCTCCATTGAAGAAGCCTGCATTCAGCAGGAGTTAAGCGGTAAGTGAAGGGGGGAGGCCCAGAGGGGCCCGGACTGGAAATCAGTCCGGGGCCCTAATGTTCCTAGTGGCAGCCCTGTGCTTCAGCATAATACACATTGAGGGGCAGATTTATTAAGCTCGTGAAGTGATAAAGTGTCTGCTTTTTATCACTGACCAATCAGCTCCTAACTGTGAAGTTACAGGCTTGGTTTGAAAAAAGACAGGTAGGAGCTGATTGGCCGGTGATAAAAACCAGTGACTTTATCACTTCACCGAGCTTAATAAATCTACCCCTGAATTCCCCCAATGTGTAATATGTGTTATTATTAGAAGTGGTTTGCTTGCTGTTATGACATCAAAAACTTCTCTAGACCTGGGACATAGTAGCGGTTTATAAAATCAGGTGGCAGACAGGTTGTTTTTGTGTATTGCTGTTTTTTGAGCTACAGTACACAACTAAAAGCAAAAGTAAATGTATTTTTATAACAGAAATGTATAATGTTGTTCTGCTTCCTACTAACTACCCTTAGCAGTGGTAAATGCAGGATTTCTAGAGGGGGGTTTCCAAATGCAGTCCACAATCTCCTACTCGACGGAACATTAGCACAAGGCCCTGATTCTAATTGGTTCGATGGTGAAGTACTGCACATGCGCATATTCTCATATGCGCATGTGCAGGGCTTCTGTGTGGGCACCTTTGCCGACCTGCAAAGTCAGCGTGGCGCTCATGCAGGGGGGGCAGTATGGGGCGGACGGTGGTGGTAGCGGGGCTGGGACATGGGAACACCCAGCGTTTCATGAGTGTCCCCATGCAAACAGTGGGTGTTCCCATGCACCCGCGGCCGTGATGTAGTGTGCCGTGTGGGCGGCTGATGTCACATGACTATAAACTGCCCTGTGTTACAGACAAATATTTAAAATGTTGACTCATCAGTCCAGGACACTTACTGCTATTGTTCTGCACCCCAGTTTCTATGTGTTCATGCATAGTTGAGTCTCTTGTCCGATTTCGAAGGGAAGTAATTAGGACGTATCTTTCATCTGATTCATCTGAAGATTCCTTGGTCAACCATTGTTGTCTGTAGTCCTAAACATTGCCAGTTTCTTTGTACTTCTTCAAAAGAGCTTGAACAGCAAACTTGAAACCCCCGTCCACTTTGAAATCTTTGCCTGGGAGAGACCTTGCATATGCAGTATAACTACCTTGTGTCTTGTTGTTGTGCTCAGTCTTGCCTTGGTGTATGACCTGTGACATGAAAATGTCATCTACAACCTTACCTTTGTAATAACGTTTGGCTGCTCAAGTTTTCAGCCTCCTACACAGCGGTTTCAGTTTCAGTTAATAACTGTGTTTCAACCTACAATCATAATCACTATCCCCTGTGTGGAATGATTGGTTAGTCATACACCTGACTATAATCCTACACAATCTCTGACTTTGTGCAAGTGTACCTAGAAGAATTTACTGTATGTTGTTTTGAAGGCAAAAGGGTGGTCACATCAAATATTGATTCCGATTTCTGTTCACTGTTTATTCATTTTGCATTTTATTTAATTAATAATATAAACTATTGACTTTTACTTTTTACTTTGCAGCATTCTTTCCCGACTTTGAAAATTACAGGCGCACCACTTCAAAAATATACTAAACTACTATTAAAATTTTCCATTTCATGCACCATCTCCAGGATTCCCTCACAATATACAGTAGTTATTCAGCTGTGCTCCTCACAGTGACAACAAGGAACATGGATGGTAATTTTTGTGTATGACATTACTGCCGAGTCTGAAGAATGATTTTTTTTTTTTCCCCTTCTAGTTTACAGAAAATTCAGTTGAATATACTGAATTGTCTTATCTGTCAATGCATCCATTATTTAACATTATTTTCTTTCTTTTGTGTGTGTGTATGCACAGTTAGAGGCTTTATGTATTGCTAAATACTCATGAATAATTCTTCTTTCTTCATACATTAGGGATGTGAAGATGAAATTCACTGTTTTCTGCTATGTGTGATATTTGGAAGAACGCAGACATGCAAATTTTGTAATAATGGATTTTTATTGTCTCTCTCAAGCACACCAGTAAAGCACTTAAACATCATTAAGAAGAAATCTACATTAAACACAGTTAAACATGATATTTCTTAACTGTTACACATAAAATTAGGTCTAAACAAAGCACAGTTTAATTATATAATCATATGCTTATGCTCAGTGAGGGGAAAATATTGAAAAAAAAAAGAAGAAAAAGGATCTTGGTTACTTACTGAAGCAGATATATCCTTCCAGTGTGAGAAAATATGAGAAGCGCAAAAGCATAATAACGCAAATGCAATTAAGAGTTTTTGATGTGTTCCAGAAATATTGGATAATTGTATTTCATATAAATAATTTCGATATTAATATGTTCCTTGAGAATCCAATTTGGAAGATAAAGTATATGGCAATAAACTCAGACGAGAGCGGTAGACATAAGTGGATGATACACTTGGCAATTCAGTTACTGATGTATCACAACTCCACCATCTTAAAACTAATGTCAATAAAATAGGATGAAGATAAATATCTGTGATAAAGGTTTATTATTTGTCTCCCGCAGTCCCACATTTTATTGTAATGAGTAGAATTGTTTAAGCATGGCAATAACTTTGAAAGAAAAAAGTTATAATAGAGGATAAACAGAGTATAGTAAAGCGGTTGGTTAATTGCCAATATTCATTGTGTCAATATTTTTTAGGGCTTCAAAGTATTATGCTAAGAATAAAAATACAATTGTAGGTTGATTTTGCTCTTGTCCTTTTGGGATGTCTACTGAATTATGTTACCATGATGGCTTTTGAATTCCTATCTTGTCAAAGGTCTTACGCAAAGGATATAGAAGTGCGCTCTATGAGAATTTTATATATATATATATATATATATATATATATATATATATAAACAATAGCAATGACGGCACTCGCTGCTCAAACAAACGCTGACTCCAAAGACCACAGACAAGAGTATATAACGTTTCGGTTTATTATAACCATCTTCAGATATAAGCAGTAACAAAAAACAAAGCTTACCTTTTATACATGTGTCTAAACCCCCCTTCACCGCCGTGATTGTGCTCAAAACCGGAAGTGCTAAGTGTCACACCCAGAAACTGTCTCATCTCTAGGTGGAAACAAAGCATCCACATTTACATTCCACATACAATAGAGTGATTGCAAAGAATAGCAATATTATCAATATGCGTCTAAGCACAAAGAAGGATACATTAAAAGTATGTAAATCTATACAATGTATCTAACATTACTGAAAGACCCTATTCAGATAATCATGCATATCATATGTTACAGAAAACAATTTAGATTAAAATTTTCATTCAATCCCTGAGGTGTGATAGTTCTCAGGTGATGGATCCACTGCACTTCTTTTTGCAGTAGGATCCTCCCCCTATCGCCTCCACGTCTACTGTCGGGAGTTTGATCAATCATCAGGTAACGGAGGCTTGACAGGTTATGTTTAAAGGCTTTAAAATGTTTGGCAACAGGCTGATCAACAGTCTTGCCTTCCAAAGGTAATTTAATAGCACTCCTGTGCTCCTGTCTCTGAATTGACAATTGTTTTGCCAATATAATATAAACTGCATGGGCAGATTATACAGTATACGCCAAATCTACTCATACACGTTAAGATCTGTCTAATACCAATCTTATAGCCCTCATGTGGATGTACAACATAATCCTGAGCTAGTAAGTTCGGTACTTGTTTCCTAGCACGGCGCCCATCGCATAGCATCGTGTACCTTATTTAGTGGTGTGCGATGCGTGCGATGCGATGCATGTACAATTAAATATTGCATAGCATTGCATGCCAGCAAATGGGATGCGATGCAATGCGATTTATAATTGTACAAGCACCCATGCCATGAGATGTGATGGGTGCTTACAATGAGATGTAACCCCCAGTATCCACGCCATCCCGAAGCGTGGCGAGCGCAGCGAGCCCCGCGAGGGGCGGTGATACGCGTCCTCCGACCTTTTCACACAAGGGAGCAATCTGCCTTCCCAAAAGCCAGGTAGATCTGGGTCTGACTTAATAACAGGCAAAATTTGTTTGACCAAAGATGTCACCACGGGGTGGCCGTGGTATAGTTATTTATCCAAATAATCGCATCCTCAGATTCCATGGCATTTTTACGATATCCATTCTTAAATTGCGCCAGTGCCCTCGATCTAGCTGAACGCAGCAAATCATTGGAATATCCCTTCTGTAGGAATTTTGCTTGCATCTTATCCATTTTCAGGTTATCCTCCATCGGATCACTGCAGATGCTGTGAACCCGGAGGAATTGAGAATAAAGTAATCCCTTCTTCAGGACGACCGGATGATGACTGGAGTACGCCAATAAACTATTGCAGTCAGTAGGCTTACTGTAGATAGTTGTGAAAAACTGGCCATCTGTTAGCAGCAGCGCGGGCTGCGTGGCTCCGGGGGCCCGTGGGCGACGCGCCCCGGCTGTTGCTAGGTGGCCAGGACGCCCTCGTGTCATTCCCGTTGCGCTTCCGCCGGATGCGGGTGCAAGTAGCACTGCTCCGGCTAGTCTTTCTCCCTGCGCCCCGGCTGTTGCCAGGCAGCCGGGACGCCGCCGCGTCATCAGTCCCGCACTTCCGCCGGACGTTGACGCACGCTCAGTGGTGTCCTCTCAATTCCTTCCTCCTCTGCCGCAACGGTTGCCTAGGCGGCGGGGGACGCCAGGCGGCCGCGGAGAGGAGGGGACAGTCTGCAGCTGATTTGCAGCAGCTGCCGGGGATGCCTTTTGGCGCCCTATTTAAACTCCCGGGCACCACTCTCTGACGCCGGTGATAGTCCTTCCTTGCTTGGTCAGAGTGCTCCCGGTTCCCTGGTCTCTGGTGGTCTTGGCTCCTGTCCTGCTTCCAGCACTACAGTGTCTGTTCCTGTGTTGCTGCTGAGGATTAACCCTTCCCGTTCTGTTTCCACCTCTCTCAGATAAGTGGGGGGTTATCCTCATCTCATTTTGTTCCTGGTCATTCCTGTAATATTGGTAATACCATCCTTGAGTATTGTTACTCCTGTATGCCATTTCGTGTTACGTACCATCCTTTGAGTATTGTTACTCCTGTACTCGTGTTATTGTTCTTATACCATCATTTGAGTATTGTTACTTGCATATATCGTTTATTGCTGCTAATACCATCTCTAGAGTATTGTTACTCCCAGTGCCTTGCTGGCAAGTTCTATCATCTCCTAGTCTAGGGAGTCCTCGCCTGTGGTTACAGTTAGTAGTTCCCCTTGTCCTCCGTTGGCCTTGATGGGCGCGTTGTCACAAGTAAGACCTGGTGGCATCGGGGGCGGAGCCTGACTAACGGGCTCTGTCGAACGCGGCTATTATAGATGAAGCCTTAGCCCTTGCACGCGTCCGTCAATTCTATCCGGAGGCAACGGAGTTAGGGTTGGCGGGGACTCTACGGATCCTAACATTATCACCGGCCTAAAAAAGAAGAGGAATCTTAGTACCTATTTTTGGGGATCCGCTTCTGTATCATGGATCCTGCTCAACAGGCCGCAGGTCACGCAATTGCAGGGCAGATGCATACACTCACCCAGAAGCTCCAGGAGCTTACCCTCAGGGTTAATACACAGGAGGAGCGGGCGCATAGGGTCCTATCTCCTGCTAGAAACCCTGAACCAAAAATAAACCTTCCTGACCGTTTTTCTGGGGATCGCTCCCAGTTTTTTAATTTTAGGGAGGCTTGCAAATTGTTTTTCAAACTCCGGCCGATATCCTCAGGTACGGAGATTCAAAAGGTGGGGATTATCGTCTCCCTTCTCCAGGGTGATCCTCAGTCCTGGGCTTTTGGGCTCCCTTCAGGAGACTTGGCCCTCACGTCAGTAGATTCTTTTTTCTCTGCCATGGGGGTGCTATATGATGACCCAGACCGGGCCGCCTCAGCTGAAGCTAATCTTCGGGCCCTTCGGCAGGGTAAAGGAACTGCGGAGGCATATTGCACCCAGTTTCGGAGATGGGCTATTGATTCCGGGTGGAATGACCCAGCTCTCCGTAGCCAGTTCAGAATAGGGTTGTCGGAGGGTCTTAAGGACGCCCTAGTCCATTATCCCACTCCCACATCCCTTGATGAGGTCATACAATTGGCCATCAAGGTAGACCGGCGTTTTCGCGAACGCCAGAGAGAGAGAGACTCAGGGGTGCTGCCTACACAGTCGCATGGGGTTGCCCTGGAGAATTTAGATGAAGAACCCATGCAGATTGGAGCTACTCATTTATCCACCGCAGAAAAGAACCATAGGAGGACCCGGGGTTTATGTCTCTACTGTGGAGGTCAGGGTCATCGGGCAGTAGCTTGTCCTTTGAAACCAGTAAAAGACCGGGCCTAGATGAATTCGGGGGAGTTCATTTGGGCCTATCTAGTTTTTCTTCCCTCAACTCGATCTTATTACAGGTCATTGTCTCTAGTGATAAAAGATCATCAGAGGTCTCTGCCTTTGTGGATTGCGGGGCGGCCGGCAACTTTATGGACATTGGACTGGTTCACGCTTTGGGGCTCAAGCCCGTACCCTTAATTAACACAGTGTCGGTCTGTGGGTTAGACGGCCTCCCGCTCTCCAACGGCAGCATCTCTTCATGCACTCCTGGTATTCAATTGTCGGTGGGAGCTCTTCATGCGGAAGAGATCTCTTTTTACATTTTTCATTGTCCTTGGGCTCCTCTTGTACTGGGTTTACCGTGGTTAAAGAAACATAATCCCAATATTGACTGGGAGACAGGGGAGATTACGCGGTGGGGTTCATCTTGTACTGACAAATGTCTCACGCTTCCTCTCCGGGCCATACACTCGGTCGTCTCTTCTTTGCCTCCTCCCTATAGGGAGTTTGCTGATGTATTCTCGAAAAAAGAAGCAGACACTTTGCCCCCTCACCGTGCTTTTGACTGTGCCATTGACCTGATTCCTGACTCCCGGCTGCCCAAAGGGAGGCTTTATGCCTTATCAATTCCTGAATCCCAGGCTATGGATAGTTATATCAAAGAAAGTCTCGAGAAAGGGTTTATTCGTCCCTCTAAGTCACCGGTGGGTGCAGGTTTTTTCTTTGTAGAAAAAAAGGACGGGTCACTCCGCCCATGTATTGACTTTCGAGCTCTTAACAAAATAACTATCAACAATTCTTATCCATTACCTCTCATTTCAGTCTTATTTGATCAGATTCGTGAAGCAGTCATCTTTTCTAAAATCGATTTAAGGGGTGCAAATAACCTCATCAGAATTCGCCAGGGTGATGAGTGGAAGACCGCGTTTAATACCCATTCCGGCCACTATGAATACCTGGTGATGCCGTTTGGACTTGCCAACGCGCCTGCGGTCTTCCAGGATTTCATTAACGAGGTGCTTCGGCCGTTCTTAGGAACTTTCGCAGTGGTGTACCTGGACGACATTTTAATTTTCTCTAAGAGTCTTTCCGAACATCGCCGACATGTTTGTATGGTCCTCCAAAAACTTCGAGAGAACCAATTGTACGCCAAATAAGATAAGTGTGAATTTGAAGTCTGTCAGATCTCTTTTTTAGGGTACATCATCTCACCCAAGGGTTTTTCGATGGATCCATGTAAAGTTCAGGCTATCTTATCTTGGGCTCGTCCGACCAACCTCAAAGCAGTCCAAAGATTTCTGGGCTTTGCGAATTATTATCGTAAATTTATTCGGTCTTTTTCTCAGATTGTTGCTCCCATCGTTGAGCTTACCCGCAAAGATGCCGATCCTGGTCATTGGTCCCCACAGGCTATCGAATCCTTTGAATCTTTAAAAAAGGCCTTTTGTTCTGCTCCCATTTTACATCATCCGGATCCCAGTTTCCAATTTATTGTTGAAGTGGATGCCTCGGATATTGGGGCCGGAGCTGTTCTTTCTCAAAAGAATAGTTTTGATCAGAAAATTCACCCCTGTGCCTACTTCTCCCGCAAGTTTTCCTCGGCCGAGAGGAATTATGATGTAGGGAATCGGGAGTTGCTGGCTATAAAATGGGCATTCGAAGAGTGGCGCCACTGGTTGGAAGGTGCCAAACATGTCATCACAGTGATCACGGATCATAAAAATTTGGCCTATATCGAGTCAGCCAAGAGACTTAACCCACGTCAGGCACGATGGGCATTATTTTTTACCAGGTTTCGTTTTCTCATCACCTTCAGACCCGGTCCCAAAAACGTGAAGGCTGACGCTCTTTCCCGGAGTTTTGTAATCAGTCTTGCTTCTAATTCCAGTGAAACCCCCATTCTCCCGTCCTCCATCATCCATGCCGCTGTAGCCCAGGACTTGGCGTCCCGTGTCATCGCCTCTCAATCCTTGGCTCCCCAGAACTCCCCACAGGGTCGTCTTTTTGTTCCCAAGGAACTGCGAGAATTGGTCATCAAGGACTTCCATTCTAGTAGACTCGCCGGACATCCTGGCATAACCAAGACCCTTGAACATTTGTCCCGTGCAGTTTGGTGGCCTGCCATGAAACAGGATGTCTCTCGTTTTATTTCTTCTTGTCAGACTTGTGCCAGACATAAGTCTTCTCGACTCTCGCCTGTGGGTCAACTTCTGCCGTTGTCCATTCCAAAAAGGCCATGGTCTCATATGGCCATGGACTTCATTGTGGATCTTCCATCTTCTTCTCATTATACCACCATCTGGGTCACGGTGGATCGTTTCAGTAAAATGGCACACTTTGTCCCTTTGCGCAAGCTTCCCTCAGCCAAGGAATTAGCTCAGATGTTTGTGACACACATCTTCCGGCTGCATGGCCTCCCTGACAATATTGTCTCTGATAGGGGTACACAGTTTGTGGCTACGTTTTGGAGACGGTTTTGCTCTATATTGGGGATACAACTCAATCTCTCCTCTGGGTATCACCCACAGTCCAATGGGCAGACCGAAAGAGTAAACCAGGGGCGAAATGTAATAGGGTGCGATTTTTTAGACATGTGCGATTTTTGGTCAAAAACGGCCGAAATCGCACATTTTCCGAAAATCGCACATTTAATAGGTTAAAAATCGCGGTAAAAAGCGCACTTTTTACCGCGAAATCGCACATTTTAAAGATGCGATTTTCAGTCACACTGAAAATCGCATCCAGATGTTTTCCCATAGGAAACTATAGAACTCGCATATGTAATAGGATGCGAGTTCTAAAGTCGCATATGGGACCTTACCAAAAAACGCAAAAAAAATAGACCAGCTTCTTGCTGGCGATTTTTACAGAACCATGCACAAATCTGTGTGATCTGTGCATGGAATCAATACAAGGTAAGGGGAGAGGGGAGGTTAAGGGTCCGCACACACTGAATAATAATGGATAGGTATTCCTATTATAGAGTTCGTCGCCTTGGTTTTGTGTTCAGGCGATGGGTGCTATCCAGGCAATATAATGTACATGGAGAATAAAGAAAGGAAAAGAATTGCGCTATGGATGCACACCAAAGAATAGTCTGTGTCTGGAGACAGGCAATGGCCCCAAATACAGGAGAGGGGGTTGTTATTAAAATATAACTTTTATTAGTATTATCATCTAAGAAGAAGAGAGACCCACAGCCTGTGATGGTTTTTTAATATATAGAACTTCACAGGATGGTCTCCTTCTGAGACTTGTGAAAATTTTAAGGGGTTAAAATGGACTTATAACGTACATACATATAACATACATGTGACGTGCTGGTTGCACGAAAGATAGGAAATTGTGATTTGGATAGGGATAAAAGGTTTCCCTTTGGCTGGCTACAAGTTTGCTGCAATTGGGTACTGTAGTGAATCTTTATACGGATGTTTGAATTCAATTCTCCGTCTGAGAGGTGTTATGTCTTGTCCGCCTCTGTGGTAATTAATTCCCACTCTGGAGAGATTTATAGTATATACATATATATCCGGGTTTTAATTCCCAGTTCTGAGTGTGATCTATCTCTCAGGGTCCCTTTATTTTGGGGGGTTTTAAATTCCCACTTTGACAGGGTTTGGTGTCTCAAGATATTCAGCACTTGTTATCAAATTGTGGGTTTTAATTCCCACTTTCCATATAACAATAGTGGGTATATCTCAGTATTTGAGGTTTTTAGATCTCATTTCATGGGGACAGTGCGAATAAATATCGGTACCTCGTATCCTTCTTAGGGTTTTAATTCCCAGTCTAGAAGGATTTCATCTGTATAGATGTCAGCATTTTTGTGTTATCTTAGTCCGATTGAGTGGAGTCTATTGTGTGAGTCTTTTAACTCTCTCTCATAGAGTTAAAGATATTAATATTGATAGGATACTTTAGTCTTTGTTCCTATAAAATATACAGGCCGCCTCGTATCTTTGACCTTTTCAGTTCCCTCTCACGGAACTGTAAGACATTACTGGCAGAGTGTTTTTCCAGGTTTAATTATTTTTGCCACCTTATATGTTCGTACCGTTTGACAGGAGATTTCTTAAGGGTGTAGTTTTAATTAGGATAACTCTGTCACCCAGTAACTCATATGGTCACTTCTGAATAGATATGCTCCGTTAGGGCAGGGTTAATCCTTATAAACAGTAAATAATTCACATTTGTTTCAAACTTTGAACTTGGTATAATTCAGGTGCTAGTTTACCTGTGTAATATTAATTATACATTGATGTCTTATCAGTCGAGAAGAATTTGCTTTTGCTCTCTCTCACAGAGCTACAAAGCCTTATTCGTGGGATATTTCCCCAATTTTTGTATATTCAGTACAGGGGCCGTCTGAGTACTTTGGTTCTCTCACACAGATCTACAACACATTATTGGCTGAGTACAGATGTCACCTCTAAATACCTGTGCCGTCTGGCAGATAATTTACCAATCACCCTGTTATTCCATAACCCATATAATTCCTTTTAAATAAATGTTGGCGTATTGCCTAGATAAGGACACGGTTAGGACAGGGTTAATTTATTATGGGTGGCAGACGGTTAGGATTTATATCAGAGTTGAATTTATTAAATGGGTGTACTAAATTCCCTGTAAAAATTGGCTGGATTATTGCCAGCCAAGATAGGGTTAAATAGTATCACACTGTCACAGAGTTAATGAGATAAAATGCTGATAGGTTACAAGTGATATTTCCCTGCATAGGGCTTGAGACCCATAGATCATATTCACTGACTCAATTCTCTACAAGTACGTTTTTACAGCAACATTGTTTCATTATATCAACATTCAAATATGCTTGGAAACATTTGTAGCCAGCCAAGGCTAACACGCGTTTCACAAGCTTTTGCTTCCTCAGAGCCACAAACCGAATGCCTCCTGCGTGTCATATTTATTAATTATAGTTGGCCAATCATTTGGCTTTCTTTTTGTCATGTGACATTTTAGCCCTATGGGCTTCCTCTTGTCTGCCCTCACTGGGGATACAAGTTCCGCCCTGACTCGGCGGCGTGCTCACCACGTGATCAGCGTGTGATGTCATTTTCAGATCACGTGGTGTTTCTATGCCAATCGCGGCTTTGTTTCAGCCGCAACCCGGAAGTTCGGGTTGTATACTCTGCCCCGGACTCTGCGTATTGCATAACATTCCGATTTCTTCATCGTTTTTTGATACTTTGTCTTCTAATTCCACAGGATTCCTTTATACAGCTGCGAGGACGTCTGGTATTCTCTTCCTAAGTATTCTTTTGGCTTTGTCATCAGATGGGAATTTATAGATATCATTGTTATGTATTCTCGTTATACTTGTTCAGGTCAGATAACCCTGGAATCTGGATGATCTTTCAAAATGATTATTGTCCTCAATGGTTACCGGAGTTTTCTGTGCTATTACGCCCTGTACTTGGGATATTTAAGAAGGTTTGATATTAATTATAAACCCATAGGTATAGTTTTTGTGATTTCCTATATTATGCATCTTATTATTATGCATGTATTTAGTTCCTGTTTTGGAAATGAAAGACGCTACGTTTTTAGTGAGATACATTTCAGAACATGTATCAACATAACATTATATAAGATGTTTTTATGGGGTCTGATTGGGATCCAAAAAATTTTTTTATATGCATTTGGGATATCTGATTCTAGTGTATTTTTAGTATATATGCCGATAGTGGGCATTTTTTGTTGTTTGGGATTTTTAGATTCTCAATACATTTCAGAAAACATATAGTAGCAGTACTTATATTGTAGATAATTTTGAACTAGGTTAATTTAGTTCTGAGTGGGTTTCAAGAGACATATATGAATATTCATACTCAGATGGAGAGATAATTAGAGAAATATTTAATGGCGTGAGAATTGATGGGATGGTTATTCTTGTGTAGATCCAAGCATTGGTGCGTGTCTCTAATAAATTAGATTGTGATACTATCTAAAGTTTGTACTGTGTTAATAAATTAAGATGGGTGAGGGATACTAAACAAAAAATAAATTAAGTGGTGCACATCATGTGAGTGGGTATGGGGGGATATAGGATGTGGGAAAAAGGGATTTGGAAGAGCATGAGGGAAGTGTTAACGTGAAAGTGATATAATTGGAAGATGGAGATTATGTCTCCAATGTATTATCTCTGTGTGGAAGACTTATTCATTAACTAAGTGATGCTTGGGCTCCTACTTAATAGGGTATCCAAGCATCTAGAGATATGGTGATCATCACTAATAAATAATAGCGACTATACATGATATTATATTGTTTTAATCTTGAGTTATTTATTTTAGGTTGTGAATCCAGTGCTACAATGTGTTCGTGTTCAGGGATCTACTGCATTTGGTAAGTATTTTCTTCCCATATTTTTACCACTTCTTACTTCTTTTTTTCTTCTCTATTTTTCATGTTTTTCATATTTTTAGGTCATTTTTAAGGTAGGTCTAGGATGTTATAATTCGATTTATAAAGTGTTTGATTAGTTTTGTCGCTGGGAGACTTTCACATTGGAGGTTATTCCCATTTTACGGAGGAGAGAAGACTTTCACATTGGGGATTATTCTCATTTTACGGAGGGGGGGAGGAGAGGAATTCGGAAAGGGGGTTTATCAAAGATATGGTAGATAGCTGTTGCTCTCATTTAGGCCTTTCGGAGTCAGACAATCCATTAAATAGATCATTTTGGTTTCTGTTTTGAGCAGTTCTTTATCTAGGTCACCACCTCTTATTCCGAGCTTTACGTGGACCATTCCAAATACTTTAAGATTTTTTGGGTCACTGTTGTGAGACTTAAGAAAATGTTTCGCTACAGGAGTAAGTGTTTTGAATTTTCTCTGATCACTAATGGCATTCCGAATGGTGCTTACATGCTCCAGTGTTCTTACTTTCAGGGCTCTGCTGGTTTTTCCGATGTAAGATTTTCCACACGGGCATTGAAGGTGATATATCACCCCTATGCTAGTACACGTTATATGGTCGTTTATATTCCACTTTTTCCCAAATCTGTCGATGTAATATTGGGTTGTCTCCATATACTGGCAAGCTTTACATTTTCCACAGCATTTTGATCCTTTTCTTGTTATTTCTACTTTCGGTTCTGATAGATGGCTATGTACCAATGTGTCTTTTATGGTTCTTGACTTCCGCCAGCTCATCTGTACTTTAGCAGGTAGAATCTCTTTGAGATCTTTATCTGTTTCGAGGATTGGCCAGTGTTTCTGGAGAATCGTTCTAATTTGTCTCCAATCTTCATTAAAGGTTCCAATGAACCTAACTGGTTCTTCCTTGATTTCCCGTTTTTTAGGGACCAGGAGGGTTTCTCGTGGGATTTCCTCAATTGATTTCATAGATTTTTTAATTAGTTTTTTACTATACCCTCTCTCAATGAAGCGGTTTCTTAATTCTTCCTGTCTCATATCGAAAGTTTCCGGGTCCGAACAGTTTCGTTTGATACGAATTAATTCGCCCTTGGGTATAGCCCTGATGGTGCTCGGCAAATGAGAACTAGTAGCGTGTAAAATGCTGTTGGTGGAGGTTTCTTTCCTATACACGTCTGTTTGGATCTTTCCTTCCTCATCGATCGAAATGGTCAGGTCTAGGAAGTTGATAGTTCTCTGACTCGCTTCTAGGGTAAGTTTGAGATTGAGGTTGTTTTGATTTAATAACGAGATAAATTCATTTAGATCTTGTTTCCCTCCTTCCCACAGTATCAGAATATCATCTATATATCTTAAAAAGATTAAGATGTTAGCTGTATACTGTTCATGTTGTTCATGAAAAACTACTTCTCTTTCCCACCACCCCAGGTAGAGGTTGGCATAGGTAGGGGCACATGCCGTCCCCATTGCCGTCCCTCTCACCTGGAGGTAGTGGGCGCCATCACAAGTGAAGTAGTTTTTGGTCAGGATAAACTTAAGTGACTCAATTAGGAAGTTGTTGAATTCCTGATTTTGGTTCATTTGTAGGAAGTACTGGGTGGCTGCTATGCCGTTATCATGACCTATGCTGGTATAGAGACTTTCTACGTCACATGTGACTAGCCAAGTGCCCTCAGGGACCGTCAGATTTTCCAGCTTTTTCAGGACATCCATCGTGTCTCTTAGGTGTGAGGGCAGTGCTGTCACATGTTGACGTAGGTGTTGGTCTACATATATACTGAGTTTTTCTGTCAGGCTTCCCATGCCTGACAGAATTGGTCTACCTGGAGGATTGTTTTCGTTTTTATGGATTTTAGGTAGCAAGTATAGCGTCGGGGTCTTAGGCTTTTCCATCTTTAGAAATGAATGATCATTTTTGCTGATGATTTGGTTGGTGAGGGCTTGATCTATCAAGTTGGTATACTCTGTAGTAAATTTGCTACTAGGATTGAATGTTAGCCTTTTGTAGCATTCGGTGTCAGTGAGTTGGCGTTTCAATTCTAAAAGGTATTTATCTCTAGGCCACAGTACCACATTTCCGCCTTTATCAGACGGTTTGATAACCGTGTCTTCCCATTTTTCCATCTCTCTAAGTGCTTCTCTTTCTTCTTTGGTTATGTTCCCTCTTTTTCTATTATTGTTGGTCCTGAATAGGTCATCTAGATCTTTGGATACTAGATTCTGAAATATTTGTACCTGCGGGCAAATACCCGGGTCTGGTAGGAAGCTGGATTTTTTCTTGATTTTATTCTTATCATATGGTTCCAATGGGGGACCTCTCTCTTCTCCTGTCTCCATGGCAAGTTCCTCCAGTATTTGGAGGGCAAGCATTTCCTCAAGTTCTATTTCTTCTGTATTAATGGGTGTCATGGGGGCATGGAGTGAGGGTATGAGGGTATTAGTGGTCTCTGATGTTGTGCCTACTGCTGCCCTGAGATCTCTCTCTTCCTTTCGCAGTCTTGATTGATTTGCAAAGAATTTCTTCAACAGTATTTTTCTTGTGAAGAGATTAAGATCTTTTTCTGTTTCGAATCTTTGCATATTTTGTGTAGGTGAGAAAGATAAGCCTTTTTTGAGGATTGTTTGTTGGTCATTAGTAAGAGTCCTGTTGGTTAAATTTACTATTTTGAGAGTGTCTGATGATGTATTCGGTGATGTTATTCTTTGAACCGTCTTCTCTCTCTGGGCTCGTCTCTCCAATCGAGCGACTCTCTTTTTCTCCTGCCTCCCCTTGCCCCTCCTGATCTTTCTCCATACTCCTTGTTCTCCTTGCGGCCTTGACCTAAAAAATGTCTTTTTGGGTTCTGGTATTGATTGCTTCGTCTCTCTCCGTCCGAGGAGTCTACTTCTGATGTAGAATAGTTTGACATATTGCTGTTTGTATTGGTTTGTCTCTGGGGTCGTGTGTTCCATTTGAAGACTTTGTTCGTTGAGAAATCGGTTTTATCGCGTTGGAATTTGCGTCTCTTTCGTTCTATTATCTCTTTCTCATATTCCTCGATTTCTTTCTGATATTTCTCATATCTTAGTTGGAATTGTTCTAATTCTTCAAAACTCTTCAGTTTTTCTCCCAGCCTTGAGATTTCTTGAGTTAATTCAGATAGAATAATCTCATCGTGTTTCATTAGTATTTTAATGAGTTCTCTTGAACACTGTAATAATGTGGATTCCCAATTTTTCTTCAGTTCCTCATTTGCCAATTCGTATGCCGGAAATAATCTGGGCCTCAGGCCCCTTGGAATCAGATTGTGTTTAAGGTAGTTATCAAATGTTGTTCTGTTCCATAGAGTTTTGCTCTGTTTCATAAGAGCAGACTTTAATGAAAATAGGTCATCAGACCAATTAGTTGTAGTGTAGTCCAATCTGTCCGGGTTGTCTGTAAAGACTGAGTTTATATCATTCCTTAGCTTATCTCGCCTATTTTCCAGATCTTTCGCTAGGCTAAAGTTTGACATATTTGCAGGAGATTTCGGTTTGTTAAGTAGATATATACAATGATGGTTAAATTGTTCTTACTTTTTGAATATATGGTGCTGGACTCCCTTGGAAACTGTTTTCACAGTATATATGCAATCAATACAAGGTAAGGGGAGAGGGGAGGTTAAGGGTCCGCACACACTGAATAATAATGGATAGGTATTCCTATTATAGAGTTCGTCGCCTTGGTTTTGTGTTCAGGCGATGGGTGCTATCCAGGCAATATAATGTACATGGAGAATAAAGAAAGGAAAAGAATTGCGCTATGGATGCACACCAAAGAATAGTCTGTGTCTGGAGACAGGCAATGGCCCCAAATACAGGAGAGGGGGTTGTTATTAAAATATAACTTTTATTAGTATTATCATCTAAGAAGAAGAGAGACCCACAGCCTGTGATGGTTTTTTAATATATAGAACTTCACAGGATGGTCTCCTTCTGAGACTTGTGAAAATTTTAAGGGGTTAAAATGGACTTATAACGTACATACATATAACATACATGTGACGTGCTGGTTGCACGAAAGATAGGAAATTGTGATTTGGATAGGGATAAAAGGTTTCCCTTTGGCTGGCTACAAGTTTGCTGCAATTGGGTACTGTAGTGAATCTTTATACGGATGTTTGAATTCAATTCTCCGTCTGAGAGGTGTTATGTCTTGTCCGCCTCTGTGGTAATTAATTCCCACTCTGGAGAGATTTATAGTATATACATATATATCCGGGTTTTAATTCCCAGTTCTGAGTGTGATCTATCTCTCAGGGTCCCTTTATTTTGGGGGGTTTTAAATTCCCACTTTGACAGGGTTTGGTGTCTCAAGATATTCAGCACTTGTTATCAAATTGTGGGTTTTAATTCCCACTTTCCATA
Organism: Crinia signifera; assembly: GCF_055691185.1. NCBI lineage: Eukaryota > Metazoa > Chordata > Amphibia > Anura > Myobatrachidae > Crinia > Crinia signifera. The sequence goes on from NC_139219.1 coordinate 298,885,530, forward strand.
TAACAATAGTGGGTATATCTCAGTATTTGAGGTTTTTAGATCTCATTTCATGGGGACAGTGCGAATAAATATCGGTACCTCGTATCCTTCTTAGGGTTTTAATTCCCAGTCTAGAAGGATTTCATCTGTATAGATGTCAGCATTTTTGTGTTATCTTAGTCCGATTGAGTGGAGTCTATTGTGTGAGTCTTTTAACTCTCTCTCATAGAGTTAAAGATATTAATATTGATAGGATACTTTAGTCTTTGTTCCTATAAAATATACAGGCCGCCTCGTATCTTTGACCTTTTCAGTTCCCTCTCACGGAACTGTAAGACATTACTGGCAGAGTGTTTTTCCAGGTTTAATTATTTTTGCCACCTTATATGTTCGTACCGTTTGACAGGAGATTTCTTAAGGGTGTAGTTTTAATTAGGATAACTCTGTCACCCAGTAACTCATATGGTCACTTCTGAATAGATATGCTCCGTTAGGGCAGGGTTAATCCTTATAAACAGTAAATAATTCACATTTGTTTCAAACTTTGAACTTGGTATAATTCAGGTGCTAGTTTACCTGTGTAATATTAATTATACATTGATGTCTTATCAGTCGAGAAGAATTTGCTTTTGCTCTCTCTCACAGAGCTACAAAGCCTTATTCGTGGGATATTTCCCCAATTTTTGTATATTCAGTACAGGGGCCGTCTGAGTACTTTGGTTCTCTCACACAGATCTACAACACATTATTGGCTGAGTACAGATGTCACCTCTAAATACCTGTGCCGTCTGGCAGATAATTTACCAATCACCCTGTTATTCCATAACCCATATAATTCCTTTTAAATAAATGTTGGCGTATTGCCTAGATAAGGACACGGTTAGGACAGGGTTAATTTATTATGGGTGGCAGACGGTTAGGATTTATATCAGAGTTGAATTTATTAAATGGGTGTACTAAATTCCCTGTAAAAATTGGCTGGATTATTGCCAGCCAAGATAGGGTTAAATAGTATCACACTGTCACAGAGTTAATGAGATAAAATGCTGATAGGTTACAAGTGATATTTCCCTGCATAGGGCTTGAGACCCATAGATCATATTCACTGACTCAATTCTCTACAAGTACGTTTTTACAGTAACATTGTTTCATTATATCAACATTCAAATATGCTTGGAAACATTTGTAGCCAGCCAAGGCTAACACGCGTTTCACAAGCTTTTGCTTCCTCAGAGCCACAAACCGAATGCCTCCTGCGTGTCATATTTATTAATTATAGTTGGCCAATCATTTGGCTTTCTTTTTGTCATGTGACATTTTAGCCCTATGGGCTTCCTCTTGTCTGCCCTCACTGGGGATACAAGTTCCGCCCTGACTCGGCGGCGTGCTCACCACGTGATCAGCGTGTGATGTCATTTTCAGATCACGTGGTGTTTCTATGCCAATCGCGGCTTTGTTTCAGCCGCAACCCGGAAGTTCGGGTTGTATACTCTGCCCCGGACTCTGCGTATTGCATAACATTCCGATTTCTTCATCGTTTTTTGATACTTTGTCTTCTAATTCCACAGGATTCCTTTATACAGCTGCGAGGACGTCTGGTATTCTCTTCCTAAGTATTCTTTTGGCTTTGTCATCAGATGGGAATTTATAGATATCATTGTTATGTATTCTCGTTATACTTGTTCAGGTCAGATAACCCTGGAATCTGGATGATCTTTCAAAATGATTATTGTCCTCAATGGTTACCGGAGTTTTCTGTGCTATTACGCCCTGTACTTGGGATATTTAAGAAGGTTTGATATTAATTATAAACCCATAGGTATAGTTTTTGTGATTTCCTATATTATGCATCTTATTATTATGCATGTATTTAGTTCCTGTTTTGGAAATGAAAGACGCTACGTTTTTAGTGAGATACATTTCAGAACATGTATCAACATAACATTATATAAGATGTTTTTATGGGGTCTGATTGGGATCCAAAAAATTTTTTTATATGCATTTGGGATATCTGATTCTAGTGTATTTTTAGTATATATGCCGATAGTGGGCATTTTTTGTTGTTTGGGATTTTTAGATTCTCAATACATTTCAGAAAACATATAGTAGCAGTACTTATATTGTAGATAATTTTGAACTAGGTTAATTTAGTTCTGAGTGGGTTTCAAGAGACATATATGAATATTCATACTCAGATGGAGAGATAATTAGAGAAATATTTAATGGCGTGAGAATTGATGGGATGGTTATTCTTGTGTAGATCCAAGCATTGGTGCGTGTCTCTAATAAATTAGATTGTGATACTATCTAAAGTTTGTACTGTGTTAATAAATTAAGATGGGTGAGGGATACTAAACAAAAAATAAATTAAGTGGTGCACATCATGTGAGTGGGTATGGGGGGATATAGGATGTGGGAAAAAGGGATTTGGAAGAGCATGAGGGAAGTGTTAACGTGAAAGTGATATAATTGGAAGATGGAGATTATGTCTCCAATGTATTATCTCTGTGTGGAAGACTTATTCATTAACTAAGTGATGCTTGGGCTCCTACTTAATAGGGTATCCAAGCATCTAGAGATATGGTGATCATCACTAATAAATAATAGCGACTATACATGATATTATATTGTTTTAATCTTGAGTTATTTATTTTAGGTTGTGAATCCAGTGCTACAATGTGTTCGTGTTCAGGGATCTACTGCATTTGGTAAGTATTTTCTTCCCATATTTTTACCACTTCTTACTTCTTTTTTTCTTCTCTATTTTTCATGTTTTTCATATTTTTAGGTCATTTTTAAGGTAGGTCTAGGATGTTATAATTCGATTTATAAAGTGTTTGATTAGTTTTGTCGCTGGGAGACTTTCACATTGGAGGTTATTCCCATTTTACGGAGGAGAGAAGACTTTCACATTGGGGATTATTCTCATTTTACGGAGGGGGGGAGGAGAGGAATTCGGAAAGGGGGTTTATCAAAGATATGGTAGATAGCTGTTGCTCTCATTTAGGCCTTTCGGAGTCAGACAATCCATTAAATAGATCATTTTGGTTTCTGTTTTGAGCAGTTCTTTATCTAGGTCACCACCTCTTATTCCGAGCTTTACGTGGACCATTCCAAATACTTTAAGATTTTTTGGGTCACTGTTGTGAGACTTAAGAAAATGTTTCGCTACAGGAGTAAGTGTTTTGAATTTTCTCTGATCACTAATGGCATTCCGAATGGTGCTTACATGCTCCAGTGTTCTTACTTTCAGGGCTCTGCTGGTTTTTCCGATGTAAGATTTTCCACACGGGCATTGAAGGTGATATATCACCCCTATGCTAGTACACGTTATATGGTCGTTTATATTCCACTTTTTCCCAAATCTGTCGATGTAATATTGGGTTGTCTCCATATACTGGCAAGCTTTACATTTTCCACAGCATTTTGATCCTTTTCTTGTTATTTCTACTTTCGGTTCTGATAGATGGCTATGTACCAATGTGTCTTTTATGGTTCTTGACTTCCGCCAGCTCATCTGTACTTTAGCAGGTAGAATCTCTTTGAGATCTTTATCTGTTTCGAGGATTGGCCAGTGTTTCTGGAGAATCGTTCTAATTTGTCTCCAATCTTCATTAAAGGTTCCAATGAACCTAACTGGTTCTTCCTTGATTTCCCGTTTTTTAGGGACCAGGAGGGTTTCTCGTGGGATTTCCTCAATTGATTTCATAGATTTTTTAATTAGTTTTTTACTATACCCTCTCTCAATGAAGCGGTTTCTTAATTCTTCCTGTCTCATATCGAAAGTTTCCGGGTCCGAACAGTTTCGTTTGATACGAATTAATTCGCCCTTGGGTATAGCCCTGATGGTGCTCGGCAAATGAGAACTAGTAGCGTGTAAAATGCTGTTGGTGGAGGTTTCTTTCCTATACACGTCTGTTTGGATCTTTCCTTCCTCATCGATCGAAATGGTCAGGTCTAGGAAGTTGATAGTTCTCTGACTCGCTTCTAGGGTAAGTTTGAGATTGAGGTTGTTTTGATTTAATAACGAGATAAATTCATTTAGATCTTGTTTCCCTCCTTCCCACAGTATCAGAATATCATCTATATATCTTAAAAAGATTAAGATGTTAGCTGTATACTGTTCATGTTGTTCATGAAAAACTACTTCTCTTTCCCACCACCCCAGGTAGAGGTTGGCATAGGTAGGGGCACATGCCGTCCCCATTGCCGTCCCTCTCACCTGGAGGTAGTGGGCGCCATCACAAGTGAAGTAGTTTTTGGTCAGGATAAACTTAAGTGACTCAATTAGGAAGTTGTTGAATTCCTGATTTTGGTTCATTTGTAGGAAGTACTGGGTGGCTGCTATGCCGTTATCATGACCTATGCTGGTATAGAGACTTTCTACGTCACATGTGACTAGCCAAGTGCCCTCAGGGACCGTCAGATTTTCCAGCTTTTTCAGGACATCCATCGTGTCTCTTAGGTGTTAGTAGCAAATTTACTACAGAGTATACCAACTTGATAGATCAAGCCCTCACCAACCAAATCATCAGCAAAAATGATCATTCATTTCTAAAGATGGAAAAGCCTAAGACCCCGACGCTATACTTGCTACCTAAAATCCATAAAAACGAAAACAATCCTCCAGGTAGACCAATTCTGTCAGGCATGGGAAGCCTGACAGAAAAACTCAGTATATATGTAGACCAACACCTACGTCAACATGTGACAGCACTGCCCTCACACCTAAGAGACACGATGGATGTCCTGAAAAAGCTGGAAAATCTGACGGTCCCTGAGGGCACTTGGCTAGTCACATGTGACGTAGAAAGTCTCTATACCAGCATAGGTCATGATAACGGCATAGCAGCCACCCAGTACTTCCTACAAATGAACCAAAATCAGGAATTCAACAACTTCCTAATTGAGTCACTTAAGTTTATCCTGACCAAAAACTACTTCACTTGTGATGGCGCCCACTACCTCCAGGTGAGAGGGACGGCAATGGGGACGGCATGTGCCCCTACCTATGCCAACCTCTACCTGGGGTGGTGGGAAAGAGAAGTAGTTTTTCATGAACAACATGAACAGTATACAGCTAACATCTTAATCTTTTTAAGATATATAGATGATATTCTGATACTGTGGGAAGGAGGGAAACAAGATCTAAATGAATTTATCTCGTTATTAAATCAAAACAACCTCAATCTCAAACTTACCCTAGAAGCGAGTCAGAGAACTATCAACTTCCTAGACCTGACCATTTCGATCGATGAGGAAGGAAAGATCCAAACAGACGTGTATAGGAAAGAAACCTCCACCAACAGCATTTTACACGCTACTAGTTCTCATTTGCCGAGCACCATCAGGGCTATACCCAAGGGCGAATTAATTCGTATCAAACGAAACTGTTCGGACCCGGAAACTTTCGATATGAGACAGGAAGAATTAAGAAACCGCTTCATTGAGAGAGGGTATAGTAAAAAACTAATTAAAAAATCTATGAAATCAATTGAGGAAATCCCACGAGAAACCCTCCTGGTCCCTAAAAAACGGGAAATCAAGGAAGAACCAGTTAGGTTCATTGGAACCTTTAATGAAGATTGGAGACAAATTAGAACGATTCTCCAGAAACACTGGCCAATCCTCGAAACAGATAAAGATCTCAAAGAGATTCTACCTGCTAAAGTACAGATGAGCTGGCGGAAGTCAAGAACCATAAAAGACACATTGGTACATAGCCATCTATCAGAACCGAAAGTAGAAATAACAAGAAAAGGATCAAAATGCTGTGGAAAATGTAAAGCTTGCCAGTATATGGAGACAACCCAATATTACATCGACAGATTTGGGAAAAAGTGGAATATAAACGACCATATAACGTGTACTAGCATAGGGGTGATATATCACCTTCAATGCCCGTGTGGAAAATCTTACATCGGAAAAACCAGCAGAGCCCTGAAAGTAAGAACACTGGAGCATGTAAGCACCATTCGGAATGCCATTAGTGATCAGAGAAAATTCAAAACACTTACTCCTGTAGCGAAACATTTTCTTAAGTCTCACAACAGTGACCCAAAAAATCTTAAAGTATTTGGAATGGTCCACGTAAAGCTCGGAATAAGAGGTGGTGACCTAGATAAAGAACTGCTCAAAACAGAAACCAAAATGATCTATTTAATGGATTGTCTGACTCCGAAAGGCCTAAATGAGAGCAACAGCTATCTACCATATCTTTGATAAACCCCCTTTCCGAATTCCTCTCCTCCCCCCCTCCGTAAAATGAGAATAATCCCCAATGTGAAAGTCTTCTCTCCTCCGTAAAATGGGAATAACCTCCAATGTGAAAGTCTCCCAGCGACAAAACTAATCAAACACTTTATAAATCGAATTATAACATCCTAGACCTACCTTAAAAATGACCTAAAAATATGAAAAACATGAAAAATAGAGAAGAAAAAAAGAAGTAAGAAGTGGTAAAAATATGGGAAGAAAATACTTACCAAATGCAGTAGATCCCTGAACACGAACACATTGTAGCACTGGATTCACAACCTAAAATAAATAACTCAAGATTAAAACAATATAATATCATGTATAGTCGCTATTATTTATTAGTGATGATCACCATATCTCTAGATGCTTGGATACCCTATTAAGTAGGAGCCCAAGCATCACTTAGTTAATGAATAAGTCTTCCACACAGAGATAATACATTGGAGACATAATCTCCATCTTCCAATTATATCACTTTCACGTTAACACTTCCCTCATGCTCTTCCAAATCCCTTTTTCCCACATCCTATATCCCCCCATACCCACTCACATGATGTGCACCACTTAATTTATTTTTTGTTTAGTATCCCTCACCCATCTTAATTTATTAACACAGTACAAACTTTAGATAGTATCACAATCTAATTTATTAGAGACACGCACCAATGCTTGGATCTACACAAGAATAACCATCCCATCAATTCTCACGCCATTAAATATTTCTCTAATTATCTCTCCATCTGAGTATGAATATTCATATATGTCTCTTGAAACCCACTCAGAACTAAATTAACCTAGTTCAAAATTATCTACAATATAAGTACTGCTACTATATGTTTTCTGAAATGTATTGAGAATCTAAAAATCCCAAACAACAAAAAATGCCCACTATCGGCATATATACTAAAAATACACTAGAATCAGATATCCCAAATGCATATAAAAAAATTTTTTGGATCCCAATCAGACCCCATAAAAACATCTTATATAATGTTATGTTGATACATGTTCTGAAATGTATCTCACTAAAAACGTAGCGTCTTTCATTTCCAAAACAGGAACTAAATACATGCATAATAATAAGATGCATAATATAGGAAATCACAAAAACTATACCTATGGGTTTATAATTAATATCAAACCTTCTTAAATATCCCAAGTACAGGGCGTAATAGCACAGAAAACTCCGGTAACCATTGAGGACAATAATCATTTTTGAAAGATCATCCAGATTCCAGGGTTATCTGACCTGAACAAGTATAACGAGAATACATAACAATGATATCTATAAATTCCCATCTGATGACAAAGCCAAAAGAATTACTTAGGAAGAGAATACCAGACGTCCTCGCAGCTGTATAAAGGAATCCTGTGGAATTAGAAGACAAAGTATCAAAAAACGATGAAGAAATCGGAATGTTATGCAATACGCAGAGTCCGGGGCAGAGTATACAACCCGAACTTCCGGGTTGCGGCTGAAACAAAGCCGCGATTGGCATAGAAACACCACGTGATCTGAAAATGACATCACACGCTGATCACGTGGTGAGCACGCCGCCGAGTCAGGGCGGAACTTGTATCCCCAGTGAGGGCAGACAAGAGGAAGCCCATAGGGCTAAAAATGTCACATGACAAAAAGAAAGCCAAATGATTGGCCAACTATAATTAATAAATATGACACGCAGGAGGCATTCGGTTTGTGGCTCTGAGGAAGCAAAAAGCTTGTGAAACGCGTGTTAGCCTTGGCTGGCTACAAATGTTTCCAAGCATATTTGAATGTTGATATAATGAAACAATGTTGCTGTAAAAACGTACTTGTAGAGAATTGAGTCAGTGAATATGATCTATGGGTCTCAAGCCCTATGCAGGGAAATATCACTTGTAACCTATCAGCATTTTATCTCATTAACTCTGTGACAGTGTGATACTATTTAACCCTATCTTGGCTGGCAATAATCCAGCCAATTTTTACAGGGAATTTAGTACACCCATTTAATAAATTCAACTCTGATATAAATCCTAACCGTCTGCCACCCATAATAAATTAACCCTGTCCTAACCGTGTCCTTATCTAGGCAATACGCCAACATTTATTTAAAAGGAATTATATGGGTTATGGAATAACAGGGTGATTGGTAAATTATCTGCCAGACGGCACAGGTATTTAGAGGTGACATCTGTACTCAGCCAATAATGTGTTGTAGATCTGTGTGAGAGAACCAAAGTACTCAGACGGCCCCTGTACTGAATATACAAAAATTGGGGAAATATCCCACGAATAAGGCTTTGTAGCTCTGTGAGAGAGAGCAAAAGCAAATTCTTCTCGACTGATAAGACATCAATGTATAATTAATATTACACAGGTAAACTAGCACCTGAATTATACCAAGTTCAAAGTTTGAAAACAAATGTGAATTATTTACTGTTTATAAGGATTAACCCTGCCCTAACGGAGCATATCTATTCAGAAGTGACCATATGAGTTACTGGGTGACAGAGTTATCCTAATTAAAACTACACCCTTAAGAAATCTCCTGTCAAACGGTACGAACATATAAGGTGGCAAAAATAATTAAACCTGGAAAAACACTCTGCCAGTAATGTCTTACAGTTCCGTGAGAGGGAACTGAAAAGGTCAAAGATACGAGGCGGCCTGTATATTTTTATAGGAACAAAGACTAAAAGTATCCTATCAATATTAATATCTTTAACTCTATGAGAGAGAGTTAAAAGACTCACACAATAGACTCCACTCAATCGGACTAAGATAACACAAAAATGCTGGTATCTATACAGATGAAATCCTTCTAGACTGGGAATTAAAACCCTAAGAAGGATACGAGGTACCGATATTTATTCGCACTGTCCCCATGGAAATGAGATCTAAAAACCTCAAATACTGAGATATACCCACTATTGTTATATGGAAAGTGGGAATTAAAACCCACAATTTGATAACAAGTGCTAAATATCTTGAGACACCAAACCCTGTCAAAGTGGGAATTTAAAACCCA